>NC_088192.1:5883772-6029770 GCF_028769735.1 Zonotrichia leucophrys gambelii | reverse complement strand
AATTCCACAGGCAGAGAATTCTCAGTTTGGTCAGGATCCTTCTCCCTCTGCCCCATCCATCCCTTGGGAGCGCCGGGCACAGCTCAGCTCCATCCCAGCCAGCCCCAGCTGGGAGCTGGGCTTTGCTCTTTGTTGGGGAAGGTGAAACAGGAAAGCCTTATAAATATGATTGCCTGGCAAAAGATTTTGAGAATATGGAAACTATAAGTGAGACTGAAATGAAAGCAAGCTTTGAGATCCCTCAGTTACTGAACAACTGGAAAACAATGGCATGGCCAGCTGAAGGTGATCCCCTTTGGATCAAACAATCCCCTCTGCTTGCAGACAGGCCCAAGGCTCAGAGCAGACCCTGCCAGCTTGGCAGAAGGGGCCCAAAGAGGAGTTTTTAGGGTTTAAAATGTAACCCAGTGTGGGAATGTAATGATTCTTCTAGGCTGTATGGAAATGCTGTAGGATTTGTATCTTGGACTAGATTGGTTAGTGAGAATGAGAATATTCAGCACAGAAGATGATTTATGGTATTGTAATGGGAACCTTGCTCTCTTACCCTTTTATGCTCTTACCCCTTTTACTCTCTCACCCTCTCATCTCTCGGCCCTGCTCTGAGCTGTGTCTGGCAGCTCCCAGCAGGGCCCTGCACCCAGGCCCTTTGCAATAACCCACAAGTTCCCAGCCCTGGCTGCAGAGATCTCTGGTCTGTGTCCATCCTGACCGTGCTACCCCCGACACTGACACTCTTCCTCCCCCTTTTTCCTCTGCCTCCCTTTTCCCAGGAAAACCTTCCCTGCTGTTCCTTTGTCTGGCTGGCAGCAGCTGCAGCTGGTTCTTCTCTTTCCTGTGAAATATTCCTGATTTCCCGAAGATGTGGCCCTGGTTTTGTGGAAGGGGTTAAATTAAAACCAGGCTTAGCCCTTTTCCTGCATCTTGCACAGCAAAGGAGAGAAAACCACATTTCCTCACTTTGAAAATGAGCTCCTGGCCATGATGGGATCCTGTTTGCCGGGGAAATCTGGATGCCCTGCAGGGAAGCTGTTCCCATTAAAGCAAATCCAGCTGCCAGGAGCCCTTGGAGCTGTGCCAGGCCCGGGCAGGACAGCTCTGGGCTGGTTCTGCCACACCTCATAACCCCCTGCTCCTGCAGCATCCTCACCTTCCATCCCACATTCCTGAGCATTCCCTTGGATTCCTGGCCACAGGGAGGAGGGGCTGGTGGAGCCCTGGTCACTGAGAATTCCAGACTTTCTGTGCTGCCAGGACTGACCCCCAGAGAACACTGCACTGACCTGGGGCCGTGGAGAAGCTTCCGGAATGGAATGACAGAACTGGGATTGTGGGGGTGGAGTTTGGATAGAAGTGTGTGAGATCACAGGGTGGGAAACTCAGAGTTTGGGGTTTTAGAATAAAGTAATAGATATAGAGCAAGATGGAGGTTTTGGGGTGGAAGCTGGGCCTTCCTTCTCCTTCTCCTTCTCCTTCTCCTTCTCCTTCTCCTTCTCCTTCTCCTTCTCCTTCTCCTTCTCCTTCTCCTTCTCCTTCTCCTTCTCCTTCTCCTTCTCCTTCTCCTTCTCCTTCTCCTTCTCCTTCTCCTTCTCCTTCTCCTTCTCCTTCTCCTTCTCCTTCTCCTTCTCCTTCTCCTTCTCCTTCTCCTCCTCCTCCTCCTCCTCCTCCTCCTTCTCCTCCTTCTCCTTCTCCTTCTCCTTCTCCTTCTCCTTCTCCTTCTTCTTTTTTGGGGAATGGGGCTGGATAACTCCTGGGTGTGTCCCAAGCTCCTGGGCCTTATCTGGGACTGGGAGGGAGAAAAGGCTGGTGGAAGTAGTAAATGCTGTCCCCAAAATCCTTCATGGCATGGGGACAATTTTTTCCCAGTGGAAATGGGAATTTGGGTTGATTCCAGATCAATCCTGGCTCCTGGTGGGATGATACTGAAGGTCTCCAAACCCTGCTGACCAAAACAAGATCCAGTAATTATTCCATCTTTTTTTCCCCCCCAAAAAACCTTAAATTGATGAAAGGAAAAAGCATCAACAACAGCTAAATAATGATGAGCAAAGATTTCCCAGTTCAGGTTGGGAGAGACTTTCAACCCATCCCATTCCACCCTTTCCATGGGCAGGGACATTTCCCACTATCTATTAATTGGCTGTTCCAATTAATTCAGGAATTGATGGAGAACCTCCCACCACCCAGACTTTGTGCTGACATTGCTTAACAATCCCTTTAAAAAAAAAAAAAAAAGAAAATTAAAACCAACATAAAGAAACATTCCTAAAGTTCATTAAGAAAAAAGGGATGGATCATTAAGGCTCCATTCCTGGAGGAGAGGCTCCCACTTTCAGGGATGCAGCAGGAAAAGAGGGAATTCTGTGTTTCTTCTCTCACACCTCCTGGTAAATTAAAATTTGTGAGCCCTGTAGATTTCTGGGCTTCTGGGAGCACAAAGAGACTAAAAAATGGTTATTTCAGCTGAGGAGAAACGCTGCAGGTTGGAAATGAAAACACTTCCTCTGTGGTTTGCACGGAACCTGAAACTGATGTTCCTCCTGACATCCATAAAAACCCAGCCTCTCATTCCTGTATTTAAACAGCCAGATTAAAAATGGAGCAGTTTAATTAAATTTCTCTCCTAAATGGGGAATTTCTGGGTTTTCTTGAGGAGTACAAGGTAGAGTCTGATCTGCACCTTCCTGGGCTGGTTCTGGCTTGTTCCAGGAGGTTCTGGTGTGGGATTTGGGGAATGAGGTTCAATCCATGCCTGTGGCCTCATTCCTTGCCTCAGGAACAGCTGGGAAACCTCAATTTGTCCTCACACACTGACAAACCACAAAAAATGCGACAGTTTCCATGTGGATTTTAAAAGGAATTAAGGAATTTTAAATTCTGTTAATTTTTAATTCTATTATTTCTATTAATCCCTCTATTAACGTTTGGCCATCCTGTTGTGTCAGGTACTCTCAGCTGAGCATCTTCCAAATGCCCAAAAAATTCCAGTTGATGCCCCAAATTTCCTGATTGGGAAATTCCAAACGATCCAATTTGGAACAGGATCTTTGCTGATGCTCAAGTCTCCCTGTGGTACCAGGGAGAATGTGAATGTGAATTTTGTGTCCCACCTGGACACAAAATATGATGCTCTCAAAAAGACGGCAGGGAAAATGCCCTGAGCAGCAGATCCTCCTGGTTTTTCCAAAAATGGTTGGAATTTTGGGAAATTGGACATGATTCAGGTTGAAAGAGATGGGGTTTTAATGAGGTGAGGTCTGATGGAGACTCTGAAAAATCCTGAGGACTCAAACATCTGCAACAGCTTTGTTAGTGTAGGGTTGATGGTGTTGGAGCTCAGAGTGGGGATTCCTGGGAGAAATTTCCCTCAGAGTTCCTGAAAAACATCAGGAATTCATCATTCCTGCAGGCTGGGGAGGGGTTTTATTCCCTTTTTAAGGGAATAAAACCAGCTCTGGTTTAAGCTCAGCTTTTCCTCAGAGGAAGAAAGAGACCAAAATCAAGGGGGATCCTGAGAAAGGAACCCCAAACCCAAGGGGGAATCCCAAAAAAGGGGACCCCAAAATCAAAGGGGGATCCAAGGAGGGAACCCCAAACCCAAGGGAGGATCCTGAGAAAGGAACCCCAGACCCAAAGGGGGGGTCCAAGGAGGGAACCCAAACACAAGAGAGGATCCTAAGAAAGGAACCCCAAACCCAAGGGAGATCCTGAGAAAGGAACCTCAAAGCCAAAGGGGGATCCCAAGGACGGAACCCCAAACCCAAGGGGGGATCCTGAGAAAGGAACCCAAACCCAAAGGGAGATCCCAAGGAGGGAACCCCAAATCCAAGGGGGGATCCTAAGGAGGGAACCCCAAACTCAAAGGGGGATCCCAATACGGGAAGCCCAAATCCAAGGGAGGATTCCAAGGACAGAACACCAAACCCAAAGGGGGATCCCAAAAAGGGAACCCCAAACCCAAGGGAGGATCCTGAGAAAGGAACCCAAACCCAAAGGGAGATCCCAAGGAGGTAACCCCAAACCCAAAGGGGGATACCAAGGAAGGAACTCCAAACCCAAGGAGGATACCCCAACCCAAGAAGGGATTCCCAAGGATCACCCCTGGCTTTCTCTTTCAGCCAATTTTGAGATCCTTTGGATGGAGAAATCCTGAAAAATTCCAGAGAAATCCTGAGAACTCTGGAGAAATCCCCACACAGATCCCCCAGGCTTGACCCTTCTTCATTTTTGAGATAAGGACATTTAATCATTTATAATTTATAATTATTTCCATAACGATTTCTAATTTTTTTGTTCAAGACTGAAGCTGGGGGATGCTGCAGCTCTGTGGCACCTTGGCGAGGCCAGAGCTGGAAATTTAATTAATTTGTTGCATCATGAATTAATTTGAAATAAATCTGCATTAAAAGCCACAAAAAACATTTAATTCTCTTTTTTGGGGGGAGGGTGTCACTGCAGGGCACCTGTGGGAGACCAAACTGCTCCATTTTCCTGCTTTTCTTCCTTTTTTTCCTGTACTTTGATCCCAATTCTGAGTGATATCTGAGTTGGCCAAGTCTGGCAGTGATGACACCCTGGGTAATAGACAGCAAATAAAAACCCAAAAAAAGCCCAGGAATAATTTTCATGTTCCAGACTGGAGTCTACAAGAGCTGAGAAGTTCAAAATAAATAAATAAACCCCCAAAAAAGCCAAGCTGGGAATTGCACACGGAGCATATTTTCCATGGAATGACTGAGGAAGGAGCCTGGGAGGTCAATTGAGTAGAAATTCGAGTTAAGACAGAGCAGTTCTAAATTAGGAGCTGCTTTGGCAGAAAATCCTCAGCTGGAAGGAGCCTTGGCCAAGAAGGAGTCTCAGGGAGGCTCATTAGCACCCCAGGAAGGAGGGGTTCCAGTTAAAGGGATTTGGGACATGGGAAGGACTGAAATCCTTCCCAAATTCCGGAATTTGAGGGTCAGGTTTCTGCCCCAGACTTTGGGACATCATTAAACTCAGCTTAAATCTATGAGTAGATTTAAGCTACATAAAGCATCCCAGGGATTGGCACACGATCCATCCCTGGAGGGATTTCAAAGCCATGAATGTGACACTTGGGGACACGGGGAATGGTTGGACATGGGGAGTGGTTGGATCTGTTCTCAGAGGGCTTTTCCAGCCTCAGGGATTCTGGGATTCCATGAAATGCTCAGAGCTGAACAGAAAACCAAGATGGGTGAAGTTTGGCTTTAAATGTGAATAAAAGGCACTAAAGAGCAGCTTGGTCCCCAAACCAGCCCCAGCCTCTAAAACAATCCCAAACCTCCTGGAATCTGCAGTAATATTCCCTGGCACCACCTCTGACTCTGGGAATCAGATCCCTGGGGATTTGGGCAACTTTTGCTGGAGGATCCTGAGGCTGTCCTGGGAGGATGGGAGCAGAACAGGATTTAAGGAGCACCAGGATGTTCTCATCCCCTTCCTCCCTGTCCTGGGTTGAAGATGTGTCTGGGCTGTGTGTTCTGTCCCCACCTGTCAGAGCTGGGGCAGTTCTCTGCTGCTCTTGGGGCAGTTTTCTTGATCTCTCCCACAGCCAACCCTCCCTCCAGGAGATCTCTGCTCTCCATGGCCACTGAGTGTCCCTGCAGGGCTGATCCAATTCCAGCATCCCATGGGCAGATGCTGCGCCCAGGGCAGGAGCCAAGCATTCCTACCTGGATCCAATCTGAGCCTGGCACAGCACAGCAGCCTTTGCCCCCTGCATTGCCAGAGGAGCAGCTTTCTGCTGCCCTGCATGGCCAGAGGGAGCCCAGGCCCATCTGCAGCAGCCCTGGAGCTGCAGAGGAAAACTCCCCCCTTGTGCAGGATCCCTGCTGCAGCAGAGCCACAGCTGGCACTGCAGGAGGGCTGAGCCCCCATGGGATGGGGCTGTGCCACAGCCTGAGCCACAGCGTGCCAGGGCCTGCTCACACTCTGGCAGGGCTTTGTTTGCACTATTGCATTTGTATTTTTAATTTTCCTAGTAAAGAACTGTTATTCCTGCTCCCATATCTTTATCTGAGAGCCCCTTAATTTAAAATTTACTATAATTTGGAGGGAGAGGATTTGCATTTTCCATTTCAAGGGAGGCTCCTGCATTCCTCAGCAGACACCTGGCTGTTCAAACCAAGACATTTGGTGACTCCTGTTCCCAGTCCTGGTGAGCATCCTTTTCCCAACCTTGGTGAGGATCCTGATCCCAGTCCTGTGCAGTCCCCCCTTGCTGCTGTGTCAGGAATGTGTCCAGCTGGAATTCCCATCCCCACCCTAGAGCAGTTCTGGCACTGCCAGGGTCTCTCTTGCTCCAAAGGGAGTTTCTGTCCCAGGGTTTTGCTGTTTTCCCTGCTGTGAGACATGGGAGGCTGGACTGGGAGGAGGATGGACAGAAGATAGATTCACATCCCTGCTTGGATTTAAAATTAACTCCCAAACTATTTAAATCTCAGGCTTTTCCAGAATTTTAAAACTGAATCCACCTTGGTGATGGCTCTTTGGGATCAGTGGTAATTCCAGACCCAGCTGGGATATGGGACTGTGGTTATCCACCCTGCAGCAGGGAGGTCGCAGACCCTGCAGACTCTTTTCCTTCTCTTCCCTCACCATTTATCCCCCCCATCACTCCACTTGCACTTTTTGTACAATTCTGGAACAACACAATCAGGCCTCAGTAACATCTGGGATGGGCTTTGATGTTCGCAGGGGAGAAAGTGCTCCCAAAGTCAGGGATTTTCCTGGTCCTTCCTTTAAATTCTCACTGAGTCCAGTCCAGGGTGAGGGATCAGAATTCCTGATGAGAAGTGGGAAGGGGGACCATGGGTTATCCATCTTCCCTGCAGCAGGGAGTTCACAGAACATGCAGACTCTTTTCCTTCTCCCTCCACACCATTTAAGGAATTCTGATCCCTCCACTTGCACCTTGTGAGGAGACAATTCCAGAAAAACACAATGAGACATCAGTAATAAAGGCAGTGATTCTCCTGGTCCTTCTTTTAAATCCTTACTGGGTTGGATTCAAGAGGAGGGTTCAGAATTCCTGATGAGAAGTGGGAAGATGGCTGGAGAGGTTCGGAATTCCTGATGAGAATTGGGAAGAGGGCTGGAGAGGTTTGGAATTCCTGATGAGAATTGGGAAGAGGGCTGGAGAGCCCCAGGAACCTCCTGCAAGGCTGGCTGGCTCCTGTCACACTGAACCCCCCTGGAGAATGGAAAGCAGCTCCCTCCCTGCTCCACCCAAATGCTTTTATACTCACCCCCAGCCTTTATTTCATTCTTCTGCCCATTCACTATTTTAATTATGAATTTTTTCCCCCTCCCTGGGCAGCCAAACCTCTCAGATTTTGCCTTTCGGTCGGGTTATTTCGGGAACTCATTAAATGCCTGGGTCACGTGCTCGTTATTAGAAAACGAAAACAACTCGGTGGCTGTGCCACGGGAGAGGCTTCCTGGTGAATTACCGGAGTTAAGCACTGGCTTAACAGCTTGAGGCTCCTGGAACATTAGGCAGGGTTTTTTTAGACCTTTAATGCACGGCAGATTACGCCGCTTCCTGCTCGGAATGGTTTGAGGTTGGTGTCTGTGGTTGGTTTAATGGGGATGCTGCAGGGGGAAATGCAGGAATCAGAGAGCCTGGCTGAGGACAGGCTTTGGATAAAGGGAGGGGAACCCAAGCCTGAGCAAGGCCCATCCTGGGGCTGGGGAGCAGAGCAGAATCATGGTGGGATGCACCAAACTTCAAATATTGGTGTCAGACCTTGAGAAATTATTCCTGGGATTGATTCCTTCCTGTCCTCCTTGGGAATGATTCCTTCCTCTCCTCCTTGGGAATGATTCCTTCCTCTCCTCCCTGGGAATGATTCCTTCCTCTCCTCCCTGGGAACGATTCCTTCCTCTCCTCCTTGGGAATGATTCCTTCCTCTTCTCCTTGGGAATGATTCCTTCCTCTCCTGCCAGCTGGGACCATCTGAACTCCTGGTTCCACTGGGAGCTGGAGAGCCCCAGAACCTGCCCAGAGCAACAGCAGGGTCAGAGGGGAGACAGCAGAGATGGGGAATCAATGATCATCCTGGAGATGAGGGATCAATGATCATCCTGGAGATGGGGGATCAATGATCATCCTGGAGATGAGGGATCAATTATCTCTCTTGGATATCAGGGATCAATGATCACCCTGGAGATGGGGGATCAATGATCATCCTGGAGATGAGGGATCAATGATCATCCTGGAGATCAGAGATCAATTATCTCTCTTGGATATCAGGGATCAATGATCACCCTGGAGATGGAGGGATCAATAAAACCCCTCAAGATCAGGGATGAACGATCACCCTAGATATAGGGGATCAATGATCATCCTGGAGATGAGGGATCAATAAACACCCTAGAGATCAGGGATCAATGATCATTTTGGAGATGGGGGATCAATGAACATCCTGGAGATGGGGGATCAAGATCACCCTCAAGATGAGGGATCAACGATCATGCTGGAGATCAGGGATCAGTGATCACTCTGGAGATGAGGGATCAATGATCATCCTGGAAAAGAGGGATCCATGATCATCCTGGACTTCAGGGATCAATGAATACCCTGGAGATCAAGGATCAATGATCACCCTGGAGATGGGGGATCAATGATCACCCTGGAGATGGAGGATCAATGATCACCCTGGAGATCAGGGATCAATGAACACCCTGGAGATGAGGGATCAATAAATCACCCCAGCAGCCGTGGCCACAGGGAGGTTGGGGACTTAATGCTGTGTCCCTGAGAGTCACCAGGGGACAGATCTGAGGGGCCAAGTATTGCAGCGCAATATTTGCAACACAGCTTTATGTGCATTACTGCAATGAAGCTTTTCTGGCTGTCCTTGCTCTGCTGGGACATTCTTTATCTCATAAAAGGCAGTTTGTGGGGATTTATATCACTTTTTGGTCAAAAAGATGTCTGATCTGAAAAGGTTCTGGGCTCAGGGACAATTCAACAGGAAAAGCTGTCCAAAACTCCCAGTTTTCTCATCTGAAACTTGAATTTGTTGTGATTTACCCATCCGTTGCTATCAGATGGCAACTTGGGAACACAGAAGCAATAATGCAAATATTTGCAGAGGTTTGCTCTCCTTCAATCAGTTAATAAATGTTCATTTGGGTGTGCAGATGAGCTTAGGGATCTGCATCTTAAAACCAGGGCAGATGATGGAAGGGGAATCCCAGGCCCACATCTGGGATGCAGTTTGCTGTCCCAGAGAGTGCCCAGCCCCAGAAGGAATAGCAGGAGAAAGGAAAAGGAGAGAGAGTTGTACTAAAAAAGAGACGTTGGCGCCATGTGGGCTCTGATTGCTCAGTGATTTTTATTTCCCCTTTTTGGGCTGGGCCTCCTTCAAACAAAATGAACCAGGCTGAGCTGTCCAGGGAAATGTGGAAAAGGACTAAACCCTAATTAGCTGCTTGGTTTTGGGATGCATTTATTAATTTCTCTTTCCAGGAGTGAATCAGGTGCCCCAACTTCTACTTTGTGGGTTTTTTTTCAGAAAGAAACTCCTAAATATAGTGTGGGGTCAGAGGGAAGCTTCAAGCACCCTCAGGAAGGAGAATTGTTCAACACCTCCCATCCATCCCTGTGGCAGAGCAGGACAGGACAGGGATGGTCTGGGAGAGAAACATGCAGAGCAGACCTGGCAGAGTTCAGCTCTGTGAGCTCCCACCCATTTTGGGCCTTTCCTCTGAATTTTCACAGGGGATGAGCAAGATCTGGGCTTGGCTCAGTTAGGAGGGACAAAGTCTCCAGATCAGGACCTTGGAGGAGATCTTGGTTGGTGGTGAGGCTCAGCGAGGCTGCAGAGCCACCACTCTCATTGTCCAAAGGAAATCTCCTGGGATTGGTTCTGGACACGGGTGGATTTATTTTGGGCAGGAGCTTGAAGATTGTGTGTTCCTGCTCACACCAGCTCTGGGTGCCCAGCTATGGAGTGATGGTCACTCTGACTGCCCAGCTATGGAGTAATGGTCATCCTGGTTGCCCAATTATGAGGTAGTAGTCACTCTGACTGCCCAGTCACAGGTGATGGTCACTCTGGCTGCCCATTTATGGGCTGATGGTCACTCTGGTTCCCCATTTATGAAGCAATGGTCACTCTGCCCAGTTATGGAGTGATGATCACTCTGACTGCCCAGCTATGGGGTGATGGTCACTCTGATTGCCCAGCTACGGGCTGATGGTCACTCTGCCCAGTTATGGGCTGATGGCCACTCTGGTTCCCCATTTATGGGTTGATGGTCACTCTGACTGCCCAGTTACAGGTGGTGGTCATTCTGGTTGCCCAGTTATGGATGATTGTCACTCTGGTTCCCCATTTATAGGCTGATGGTCACTCTGGCTGTGCAGCTATGGGCTGGTGGTCACTCTGATTCCCCATTTATGAGGCAACAGTCACTCTGGCCAGTTATGGGTAATGGTCACTCTGATTCCCCATTTATGAGGCAATGGTCACTCTGCCCAGTTATGGATGATGGTCACTCTGATTGCCCAGCTACGGGCTGATGGTCACTCTGGTTCCCCATTTATGGGTTGATGGTCACTCTGACTGCCCAGTTACAGGTGGTGGCCACTCTGGTTGCCCAGTTATGGATGATGGTCACTCTGGTTCCCCATTTATGAGGCAACAGTCACTCTGGCCAGTTATGGGTAATGGTCACTCTGATTCCCCATTTATGGGCTGATGGTCACTCTGGTTGCCCAGTTATGGGTGATGGTCACTCTGACTGCTCAGTTATGGGCTGATGGTCACTCTGGCTGCCCAGTTATGGGTGATGGTCACTCTGCCCAGTTACAGGTGATGGTCACTCTGGTTCCCCATTTATGGGCTGATGGTCACTCTGGCTGCCCAGTTATGAGCTGATGGTCACTTTCGCTGTGCAGCTATGGGCTGGTGGTCACTCTGGATCCCCATTTATGAGGCGATAGTCACTCTGGCCACTCATGGGCTGATGGTCACTCTGGCTGCCCATTTATGGGTGATGGTCACTCTGCCCAGTTACAGGCTGATGGTCACTCTGGCTGCCCATTTACAGGCTGATGGTCACTCTGCTTTTCCCAGCAGCCATTCAGGGTTTAGATGCCACCTTGTGACACTTCCACGAACTCCCACAGCTCTTTTTGTCACTTGTGGCTGTGAGAATTGAGGCTCACAAATGCCACCAAGGCCTGGGTGGCACAGCCTGGTGGTACCAGGTCATCTGGGCTCCCATGGGTGCCATGGGTGGGAGCCCGATGCCACTGTGGTGGAGCCACCCCAGTATCTCCACCTGTCCCCCCAGGTTCTCCTGGGTGGTGCCTGGCACCTTGCACACCCTCGGACCATCAGTGGAGCCCAGGCTGGGGTGGATGATGGAATGCCTGGTTTTGGAATTCCTCTTGGAATCTGGGAGAGGAAGAGCAGCGTGAAAAGCTGTGAGGGGGGTTTGGTTTGCTCAGTGGGGTTTTTTTACTCAGTGAGGATTTTTTTAAATTTTTTGCTCATTTGGGTTGTTTTTTTGCTCAGTGAGGTTATTTCTTGGTCAGTGAGGTTGTTTTAGGTCAGTGAGGTTGTTTTTTGCTCAGTGGGGTTGATTTTACTCAGTGATATTGGTTTTTGGTCAGTGGGATTGGTTTTTGCTCAGTAGGATTGTTTTTTGCTCAGTGGGGTTTTTTCCACTCATTGGGGTTGTTTTTTGGTCAGTGGGCTGTTTTTTGCTTGGTGAGGTTCTTTTTTGCTCAATGGGTTTATTTCTTGCTCAGTGAGATTTTTTTTTTTTTGCTCAATGGGGTTGTTTTTTGGTCAGCAGGATTGTTTTTTGCTCATTTGGGGCGTGTTTTGCCCAGTGGGGTTGTTTTTTGCTCATTGGGGTGATTTTTTTGCTCATTGGGGTTGTTTTTGCTCAGCAGCCCGATTCTCTCATTTCTCCACTCCGGTTTCAATGCCTACAGTGACACACAGTGGTGATGGGCTCTGCTGTGCCACAGCACTGCCTGGACCTGGGGGACACTGGGGATGGTGGCAGTGGTGGCCACCAGGCTCCCCTTGCAGGAGGATCCACCTGCTGAGGAGCTTTGGGCTCTCCCATGGCTACCCAAGGAAGCTTTGGAGCTTCCAGCCCTCCATCCAATCTGTTGCCCATTTCCCACTGAGTTTTCTCCCAATCAGCAGAGAACTTCAGGTTCTCTAAGCTGATTTGCGCCACAAATGCTGCACTCAAATCCTCTTTCGTTTCTGTGACAAGGCAATTTTTTTTTTATCCTTGTGTAAGCAGCCAGGGGATAAAAGTTGGCTTTTGGCTGTCGTGCTCCCCCTGTTCCTTGCACTCCTGGAGAGCCCAGCAGGCAGAGGTGGCTCCGTTGTTCCTCAGGAGAATGTTTTCCATTGTCCCTGGATGTGTTCCCCTTCCATTTGCAGGTGTTTGCAGGGCAGGTAGATACCTGCAGGTTTTCCTCAGGAATATTCCAATCTGCCATTTCATTGCTTCATTTCCAAAGGATTTTTTTGATTTATTTTCTTTTTCCTCACGTGCTTGGAGAAGGGAAATGATCAGATGAGAAGTTTTGGGCTGTCTTCCCACTTGAGCTGGAATCACAGAATCCCACACTGGTTTGGGTTGGGAGGGATCTTCAAGCCCCATCCTGTTCCATCCCTTGGGCAGGGACACCTTCCACTGTCCCAGGATGCTCCAATCCCCGTCCAGCCTGGCCTTGGACACTTCCAGGGGAGCTTCAGGCAAGCCCTTATTTCCAAATCCCATCTATAGAAAAAATAAAGAAAATACTGATACAGATCTTGTTAGAAAGCTCTGGAAGTAAGGAGCAAGCGGCAAACAGATGCCTTGAAAATGGGTGGAAAAGCCAGGAATGCTCCGTTTCTCGGGGCTCACCCTCCGAGCAGCCCCGGCGCCGCTCAGTGCCCGGGCAGCGGCTCCAGATGCGCGGGATCCCCCCGGGTGCAGGAAAACGAACCCGCGCTGCTCAAGGTCAAGCTGCTGCCAGCTCCATCCCTCAGAGCCCAGCCGGAGGGGCACAGAACCCAAATCCCCTCTCCCCGCAGCCGTGGCAGGGCTCGCAGCCGCGGGCGCTCCCGGAGGGCTCGGGGCGGGCAGCGATGCTGCGCTGCCGCTGACATTTCCGCCCGCCCGTGCCCAGCCAATTGGCGGGGCTGGAGCAGCCACACATGAAATATGATGATTTTCAGCAGGAGGAGGAGGAGGAGGGGGAGAGGGCGGGAGAGCCGGCGGCTCGCATGCCGGGGGCTGCGCACAGCCCGGCCGGAGGCGAGCGCGGCCGGAGGAGCCGCAGCACCCCGGGGATGGCCCCGAGCGCTGAGCAGGAGGATGCCACCGCCACCCAGGTGGGCCGGGCACGGTGGCACCACGGCCGGGGGACGCTGTCCTGGGGCCTGGGGACGCGCAGCTTTGGGGGGATGTGTGCTGTGGTCCCCCCAGAGCCGATGGCTCGGCGCTGTCCCCGCAGAGCTGCGCCGCACACGGGGCCACCGGCGCTGCTTAGCGGAGGGATGAACTTTTTTTTGGGGGGGGGGTTTGTCGGGTTTGGTAAAAACCCGGAATATGCCAGCCCTGAAAGGACGCGGTGCTGCTGTGCCAGAGCTGCTCGGTTCAAACTTCGCAGCCTGGTCCTCAGTTTGATGGGAAGCACTTGACAGAGCCGCTCTGTGCCTGGCGTTAACCCTCTCCCAGCTCCGGCCGGGCTGGAAGCTGTTAATCCCGAAAAATTCACTCGCAACAAATTTAACCCCACTAAGGAGCCACGGCAGAACTCCGGGAATGACATCCAGCAGCTGCTCCTTTTTATAATGACTTTGCATTTATCCCGGAGCCGGCTGGCGAGTTCGCACTTTATTATTATTATTATTTCCCCGAAGGGGAGGGGGTCCGATTAAAAATAATAATCATACAATAATATTCCCGAGGCAACCCTGGGAGGGCAAACCACACCTCCCCGTGCTCCGGCTGTGCCACCGCTGTCGCTTTATTAATTTCCCTGCGCCGTGAGTGACAGTCCTCCAGAAGTGATAATTGGTGCGCTGTGTCTTTAAAAGGTTAAAACCCTTTTCAAAAAGGCCTCGACTCATAGTGGGAAAAGACAAGAGAGGCTTTGGCTGGCTTTGGATCCAGAAAACAGCTGCTGATTAGAGTCTGCGTCTTCGGGCTGAATTTATTACATATTTTTCAGCAGCAGGGATTCTAGGAGGAAGCTTCCGTTTGGGTTTCTTGATCGTGGTTTATTTTTATTCAGAGGAATAACAGAGGAAGGATTTGTTCCGGCTGGAGCATGCTCACAACCTGCAAGACCTCCCATTATTAAACTGCCTACTTTGGGCTTTAATATCCATGTGGTATTTTTTTGATTTTTATTAGCGTTATTATTATTTGGCAGCGTGCATCTGTCTATTTTTTTTTTTAATTTTTTAAATAATTTATTCGGAGAGGAAGCTGATCTCGCAATGAGCTTTCTCCTTCCTTACTTGAAACAGGTGCTAATGAAAGAATGCAAATAGCACCGGCTGAGCCGAACATTTCATAAAGAAGGGAACAGCCACCGACCCCAAGCGCTCCGGGATCTGCCCGCTGGCCCCCGGCAAAGGTAGGCACGGGCGCTTTTGTCGCTATTTTTTTGCCGTTGTTCTCTGCGTGGATCTTTGGGATTTTTTCTCGCCCTTCCTTCCTTCCTTCCCTCCCTCCCTGGCTGGTTGCGGGTGCCCAGCCGGCCGGCCAGATTCCATTTTTTCCTCCCCAAAGGTGCCAGCTCGGCGTCCCCGCGTCCCCAGCGGGGGTGGCCGCGGCCACCTCGGCGCTGGGCGAGCGCCCCGAGCCCGGCGCTGTCACCGAGCCCAGCCCGGAGCCGCGGCCCCGCCACGCTCGCAGCTACTTTGCCGCTTAATTAGCCCTGGCTGTCGCATGAATTTATCGTCGCTTGACAGCAACTTCATTTTCTCCCACCGTGCGGGGAGGAGGAGGAGGAGGTGGAGGAGGAGGAGGAGGCGATGAATTGGCGCTGGCTGGTGGGAGGCAGCGCTGGGGGCGGTGGGAGGCGATCGCGGGGTGTGACAGGGACGTGCCAGCCGGGCAGGGGCGTGCGGAGGGACACGGGCACACGGGCTGGGGACGTGTTGCTCCGGGGACAGCCGCGTCCTGCCGGGGCCCCGCCGGGCCTGCGCCGCTGCCATCCCTGCTGCTGCTCCGCGATGCTCCAGCGCGGAGAGAAATACCCAAATTAAACAAATCTAATGAGATTCCGAGGCTGGTTTCAGCAGCGAGGTCGCTGCTGGTGGCTGGGTCCCTGCACAAAGCGCTGCTCTTGGGGTTTTTTCCTCCTCCTGCTTGGTTTTATTTGGCCGCGGCATTCGGGGATCAGCCTGCGAGGTTTGTCCTTTGGGGAGCCCGAGTTTTTGCCGCTGTCGGAGGCAGGTGGAGGCATCCGCAGCCCCTTGCGGTACCTGCCCGCGGCTCTGGCCGGGTTTTGTGCCGTGTTCCCAAGCCCGGGCTTGCAGCAGGGACTGCAGTGGCCTCTCCAAGGGCCAAATCCAGCCCTCCTTGGGATGAACCAGCTCCTCTGGCTGTGGGAGCCTCCGAGGGCAGGGATTAGCCCTTTGTCTGGAAGTTTGTGTTTATATTTCGGCGTGTTTAAGCGTTACATGTTTCTGTTCTGGCTGTGCACGCAGGATATTTGCAGGGGTTTTGCCTGAGCATTCAGGAAGGGATCTGCAAGAAAAGTTTCCCCCGATGAGTTGTGCGAGCTGAGGGTGGGCAGCACGTGAAACAAAATATTTATTTTATATAAACAGCCCCTTGAAGCTTCCTCCAGAGAGAACTTGGGAATGTCTGACCTGACAGAGGAAAAGTACCCAAAACTCAATATGCAGCCTGGTCTGTCCATCCCTCCCCCATTCCAAAAGCAGATGATTTTTAATTAAGAATTTGATATGGGGTGTGTGCGCAGGAAAATAGGATTAAAATGTGCTCTGGAGGCAGCAGGATGGGAATCTTCCTGTGCTCCTGGTTTGGGCTGGGTGAGGGCCAGCAGCACCTCATGTCCCCTGCCCTGCTGCTCTGGGAGACAAATCCAGGTGCTGATGGCTGCTGGAAAGCCCCAGCCCCGGGCTCTGGGATGTGAGAACATGGATTTTACCCAAAACCTCATGTTCCATGTGCCGAGGCAGCTGCTGCTCCTGCAGGATTCACTTCTTGCCGTGCCAGTAACGGAGTTTGCCCAATGCTACTTTAAAAAAAATTTTCTTTTGGTGGTTGCAAAGCTGTACCAGAGCATGGGGGGGTCTGGCTTTATTCCCTCCCCCTGTGGCTCAGCCGGAGCACTCGGATCTGTCCCGGCAGTGCTGTGGGCTGCTCCTCCCCACGCCCAGCACTTGCCGTGCTCAGGGAAACCTTTGGGATGAGAAAAAAGCCCGAATAAGTGGTGCCTGAGGGGACGGGGTGGGGGGGTGGAAGGTGTTCTTCCTATGGAAGGTGGTGTTTTCCCTATGGAGATGTTTTCCCTATGGAAGGTGGCATTTCACCTATGGAAGGTGGTGTTTCCCCCATGGAATTTGGTATTTCCCCTAGGGAAGGTGGTAGTTCCCCTATGGGCGTTGGTATTTCTCCTATGGACATTGGCATATCCCCTATGGAAGTTGGCGCTTCCCCTATAGAAGTTGGTGTTTTCGCTATGGGAGTTCTCTATGGGGAAATGCCACCTATGGAAGGTGGCATTTCCCCTATGGAAGTTGGTATTTCCCCTATGAAAGTTGGTGTTTTCCCTATGGAAGGTGATGTTTTCCCTATGGAAGGTGGTGTTTTCCCTATGGAGATGTTTTGCCTTTGGAAGTTTGTACTTCCCCTATGGATTTTGGTGTTTCCCCTATGGAAGGTGGTGTTTCCCCTATGGATGTTGGTATTTTTCCTGTGGTAGGTGGTGTTTTCCCTATGGAGAGGTTTTCCTTATTGAAGGTGGCATTTACCCTATGGACATTGGTATTTCCCGGATGGAATTTGGTATTTCCCGTACGGAAGGTGTTTTTTTTCCCCTACAGAAGTTTGTATTTCCCCTATGGATGTTGGTATTTCCCCTATGCAAGTTGTCATTTCACTTATGGATGTTGGTGTTTTCTCTATGGGAGTTGGTATTTCCCCGTGGAGATGTTTCCCCTATGGACTTTGGTATTTCTCCTATGGACATTGCTGTTTACCCTATGGAATTTGGTATTTCCCATATGGAAGGTGGTGTTTTACCTATGGAGATGTTTTCCTTATGGAAGGTGGCATTTCACCTATGGAAGTTTGTATTTCCCCTATGGACACTGGTATTTCCCCTTTGGACAGTGGTATTTTCCCCACAGAAATTTGTATTTCCCCTATGGAAGGTGGCATTTCCGCTATGGAAGTTGGTGTTTTTCCTATGGAAGGTGGTCTTTTCCCTATAGAGGTATTTTCCTTATGGAAGATGGCATTTACCCAATAGAAGGTGTCATTTCCCCTATGGACCTTGGTGTTTCTCCTATGGAAGGTGATATTTCCCCTATGGAGATGTTTTCCTTATGGAAGGTGGCATTTCACCTATGGAGGTTGGTATTTCCCCTATGGAAGGTGGTGTTTTCCCTACAGAAATTTGTATTTCTCCTATGGATGTTGGTATTTCCCCTTTGTATGTTGCCATTTCCCCTATGGGAATTGGTGTTTCCCCTATGGGAATTGGTGTTTCCCCTATGGAATTTGGTGTTTCCCCTATGGAGATGTTTTCCTTATGGGAGGTGGCATTTCACCTATGGAGGTTGGTGCTTTGTCTATGGGAGTTGATATTTCCCTATGGAAAATGGCATTTCCCCTATGGACGTTGGTATTTCCCCTATGGAAGGTGGTGTTTCCCCCATGGAAGTTGGCATCCTCCCTATGGAAGGTGGTGTTTCCCCCATGGAAGTTGGCATCCTCCCTATGGAAGGTGGCATTTCTCCTATGGAGGTTGATGTTTTCCCTGTGGAAGTTGGTGTTTCCCCTATGGAAGTTAGTGTTTCCCTATTAAATCATCTCCTATGCTGAGTTTTGGTTTCTGTGCTGCCTCTGGGGCCATGAACATCTTCATGCACAACCCAAACCCTGCTCCAGCCATTGGGCAGGACACAGTGGGGTTTGTCCCAGAGCTCTCAGCACAGCTGGTGGCACCTGAGCCCTGCCAGGAGCATCTCTGAGGCTTCTGTGACACCTGAGTGTGACTTGGTGGCCCTGCATCTTTATGATTTTTATGATTTCATCCCCTTTGAGAAAGGGAAATGAAGATGGTTTTGTCCCAGAGTTCTCAGCAGAGGTGGTGGCACCTGAGCCGTGCCAGGAGCTGCTCTGAGGTCTCTGTGACACCTGAGGACCAGTGGGAATTTGTGGCCCTGCATCTTTATGATTTTTATGATTTCACCCCTCCTGAGAAAGGGAAATGAAGCTGGTTTTGTCCCAAGGTGCTTCTCACAGTCAGTGGTACCTGAGCCCTGCCAGGAGCTGCTCTGAGGCCTCTGTGACCCCTGAGCACCAGTGGGAATTTGTGGCCCTGCATCCCCGTGACTTTTATAATTCCACCCCCACTGAGAAAGAGAAATAAAACTGGTTTTGTCCCAGGCACTGCAGCCCAGCTCATCTGGCACTGGAAAGGATTCTGGTCATTATTTTCCTTGAAAGAGTCGTAAAACTCCTGTAAACACCCCCAGCACGCCAAGCCAGGCCTCCAAAGGTCTCTCCAGCATCTTGGCTGTTCCTGGGAATGGCAGTTCCATGGGAATGGGGAGATTTCCTGGGAATTCAGAGAGCAGCTGATGGGCCAAAGGGTTTATGGAGCCCTGGAGAAGCCAGGGTCAGAGTGCTGAGCAGCCTCTCTTCTTCTTCCCCCTCCTCCTCCTCCTCCTCAGGTGCACTCTAATCCTGCATTTCCACCTGGATAAAATTCCCAGGATTTTCTCTGAGCTCAGGATGTGGAGCTGGTGGGTGAGGGATGAGCCGGAGAATAGGGACTCCCCTAAACCCCACATTTCTCATAGGGCTGGCAGTGGGGGGGATCTGTCTGCCCATGCTGCTGGGAGCACAAACCACTCTGCATCACTTTGGGGTTAAAAACATCTTTTTTCTCAATGTCTGCTCAATCTCTGCTGCTGGCTCAGATCATGCAAGTGGAAAATGTGGGATAGAAGGGGAATAATGTGGGACAGCATGGGAATAATTTAGGGCAGCACAGGAATAATGTGGGTTAAAATGGGAATATTGTGGGATAGCTTGGGAATAATGTGGGATAGCACAAGAATAATGTGGGATAGGATGGGAATAGCATGGGATAGCTTGGGAATAATATGGGATGGTACAGGAATAATATGAGATAGGATGGGAATAAAGTGGGATAGGATGGAGATGACATGGGATAGCATGGGAATAATGTGGGATAAAATGGGAATATTGTGGGATAGCATGGGAATTATGTGGGATAGGACAGGAGTAATGTGGGATAGGATGGAAATAACGTGGGATATCATGGGAATGGTGGGCCCAGCTCCCTAATTTATTTCCCTGTTTAAAGGTGTGTGGTAATACCTGAAGAGGATTTTCCAAAATAACTTAAAGGGCTGGTGCTTGCTACCCATATTTAGCCATGTTTTGGACCCTTATTTACCCATAGACTTGACCCGTATTTCACCCTATTCTTGACCCATATTTCCCCATATTTCTCCATATTCTTGACCCATATTTTGAACCCATTTTTACCCACACTCTTGATCCATATTTACCTTTTTTACCCATATTTCGGACCCATATTTACTCATACTCTTGATCCGTATTCACCCATTTTTACCCCTATTCCTGACCCATATTTACCCATATTTACCCATATTTACCCATATTCCTGACCCATATTTACCCATTTTTACCTGTATTCCTGGCCCATATTTACCCATTTTTACCCGTATTCCTGACCCGTATTTACCCATTTTTACCCCTATTCCTGACCCATATTTACCCCTATTCCTGACCCGTATTTACTCCTTTTCACCACATTCCTGCCCTTCCTGCAGCAGGGCTCTCAGGATCCACAGGCCACATCTCTCCCTTGAGTTCTTGAAAAAGCTCTGAAACTTTTTCATGCCAAGAATGGAAACGTTGCAGCTCCTTAAGTCAGGGATTTGCTCTTGCTGCTGTGATGGGGGGCACCAGCGTGGCCTTTTTTGTTCCTTTTTAACCTTTCTGCATCTTTACTTTTCCTCCTGTGTGGGAAACAGGGAGGAGGGAGGAGGGGGAGCCTCCTGGCCGAGCTCTCAGTGGGAGTCCCTGGCAGATTGAAAATACAAATAATAAGTTCTGACTCTAAGCCCCAACTGCAGACAGCAGCCCTGGCTAAGGTTTTGGGGTTGTTTTTTTTGTTTGATTTTAGATCATTATTTGCTGGGCAGGCTCTGGAAAATGCTGTAGGGGAAGCAGATTTGCTGTGGGGCCAAAGGGGGTTTGAGAAGCCCCAGGGCTGTGGGTGCTCAGGGGGATTGGGGCTGTTTCAGGGGGAATGTCACACCTGGAATGGGATAATGGGATCATTTAACCAGGCTGGGGCCGTCTGGGCTCTGGGGTGCTGCTGGAATCCCCAGGGAGCCCTGGGAATTGCTGCTGGGATGGTCCCCAGGAGCTGCTCCCAGCCTGGACGTGCTCAGTGTCCCACGAGGCCCTGACCCCACTCCCTGCAGCTGGGACAGGAGGATCCCACAGGAGGGTCCCGTGGGATTGCAGTGGAATTCCCAGTCCTGGAGGAGCCCAGATTTCAGTGCTGCACAATCTGTCCCTCCCTGGCTTCTCTGGGGAACCTTGGGAAGGAGCTGGGACAATAAAATCCAGGGGAGGAGATGCCTGTGGGTGGCTGGATCATCTCCTGCCACAGGAGGGGGGGATCCTGTGGGACTTTCCAGCCCTTCCAGTGGATTTTCCACCCCTGGAACAGCCCAGATTTCAGTGCTGCACAATCTGTTTCTCACAGATGGCAGCTTGGGAAGGAGCTGGGACAATAAAATCCAGGGGAGGAGATGCCCATCTCCTGCCACAGGAGGATCCCACAGGAAGGATCTTATGGGATTCCAGCCCTTCCAGTGCATTTTCCACCCCTGGAGGAGCCCAGATTTCAGTGCTGCACAATCTTCTCTCCCTGTGGGACCTTAGGAAGGAGCTGGGACAATAAAATCCAGGGGAGGAGATGCCCATGGATGGCTGGATCATCTCCTGCCACAGGAGAATCCCATGGGGTTTCTGCCCTTCCAGTGCATTTTCCATCCCTGGAGCGACCCAGATTTCAGTGCTGCACAATCTTCTCTCCCTGTGGGACCTTAGGAAGGAGCTGGGACAATAAAATCCAGGGGAGGAGATGCCCATGGATGGCTGGATCATCTCCTGCCACAGGGGGATCCCACAGGAGGATCCTGTGGGACTTTCCAGCCCTTCCAGTGGATTTTCCACCCCTGGAGGAGCCCAGATTTCAGTGCTGCACAATCTGTCCCTCCCTGGCTGCTCCTGAGGGACTTTGAAGGAGCTGGGACAATAAAATCTGGTGGTGGAGATGCCCATGGATGGCTGGACCATCTCCTGCCACAGGAGAATCCCATGGGGTTTTTGCCCTTCCTGTGGATTTTCCATCCCTGGAGCAGCCCAGATTTCAGTGCTGCACAATCTTCTCTCCCTGTGGGACTTTGTGAAGGAGCTGGGACAATAAAATCTGGCTGTGGAGATGCCCATGGATGGCTGGACCATCTCCTGCCACAGGAAGATCTCACAGGAAGATCCCATGGGATTCCAGCCCTTCCAGTGCATTTTCCACCCCTGGAGGAGCCCAGATTTCAGTGCTGCACAATCTGTCCCTCCCTGGCTGCTCCTGAGGGACTTTGAAGGAGCTGGGACAATAAAATCTGGCTGTGGAGATGCCCATGGACGGCTGGACCATCTCCTGCCGCAGGAGAATCCCATGGGGTTTCTGCCCTTCCAGTGCATTTTCCACCCCTGGAGGAGCCCAGATTTCAGTGCTGCACAATCTTCTCTCCCTGTGGGACCTTGGGAAGGAGCTGGGACAATAAAATCCAGGGGAGGAGCTGCCCATGGATGGCTGGACCATCTCCTGCCTCCCTGGGGGAGGCTCCAGTGCTGCTGCTGCCTCAGGGATGGGATTTGAGGATTTGGAGGCTGCAGGAATCCCAAACCAGCAGTGAGCAAATCCTGATGTAAGCAGGGATGGGATCAGCAAGCCCAGAACTGAGCAATGAGTAAGGGAGGGATGAGGAAAGCTCCTGGTGATGTCAGGGATGAGCTCAGGGGCCTTGGAAAACACCTCAGATCCAAACACAACTTCTCTGCTGCTTTTTTGGCTGCCTTGAAAGCTAAAGCAGATTTTATAACCCCTTGGGTGCTCCTGCATGGATTTGTTCCTGGTGGATGGGTGGGAAAACCCGCAGAACTTACGGAATGACCAGGTTGGAAGAGACCTTCAAGACCATCGAGTCCAACCCAAGCAAAAGGTCCAGGAGGTTTGAAATAACCAAAATTGGATTTTAGGTGGAATTTCATGTGCAGAAGAGCAAGTTCTTGGGAAGGGCTCAACTGCACCATCCCCATCCCCCCAGAACATTCCAGAATTTCCAGTCCTCCCCAGCCAATTCCCCTTCATGTTTTAATCCACAAAAATAAATTTATCCTCATCTCTCTGTCCTTTACCTGTCTCTGTGTTGCTTTTCAGAGTCCCTGCATTTTCAGGGATATTCATTTCACCCCCGACTTGGTAGCTTGGGCTCATATTTTGAATTTTTTTTTGTTTCCTGCACTTCTGGCATCAGAGGGAATTTCATGGGAGAGTGCAAATTGCCGAGACAAACAACTTGTTTTGTTTTGAAGGGTTCCAAAGCAGTTTGGTTGGGTTTTTCCTGGGAAAAAAAAAACCCAAAAACCTCCTTGCCACAGGGAATTTGGGGCAAGGAAGGAATTCTGTGCAGCAGCAATGTCCCCAAACCCACATGGTGGAATTTGATTGATTATAACTTGGATTAATTAATTGGAGAGGAATTCTGTGCAGGGGTTAACAAAAATCTGGTAGCTGGAAGGGGAAGGAAGGGAAATATTTATGGGTTAGAGGAGGGGCATAGGGGGTCAGGAGAGCAAGAACTGCAGATTTTAGCAAATAAATCAGGTAATTATGAAGATATTGCTGTTTTAGCCAAACAAATTGGGATTTTGGGGGTGTAGAACCTGTTTAGGTTGATGGTGGGAGCAAAAGGTGCTTCTCACCTGGGGCAAAAATGAAATTATTTCACTCCTAATTAAGCTGGATCCATCATTAGTGGGATTTAATTTGGCTTTGGGGGGTCAGGAGGAGCTGGAGGCAAAAATCCCATTGGAAGTTTTTTCCTTAAATTGCAGAAGGGGAATTGTTTTAGTTCCCCCATCCCTGAAGGGAATCCAGGGACACAATTCCCCAGGGTTTCTGCCTTTGGGGCAGGAGGAGAAGGAACCTTGGGGTTTGGTTTGGGTTTGCTGTGAGGGAAAATGTCCCTGGCTGATCCTCCCTGGCAGGAAATGCCATTTTATTGAGGTTTGTGTGGGGTTTGTATGGGATTTGTGTGGGTTTGTGTGGGGTTTGTATGGGATTTGTGTGGGGTTTGTATGGGATTTGTGTGGGTTTGTGTGACCCCAGTGCTGCAAATGCCAATTCTTTGGGGTATGTGGGGGGTTTGAGTGGGATCAGAACAAAAAATGCCATTTGTGTGGGATTTGTGTGGGGTTTGAGTGGGACCAGAGCTGCAAATGCCATTTCTGTGGGGTTTGTGTGGGGTTTATGGGGACCAGAACAAGAAATGCCATTTTGGTGGGATTTCTGTGGGGTTTGTGTGGGATTTCTGTGGGTTTATGTGACCCCAGTGCTGCAAATGCCATTTGTGTGGTGTTTGAGTAGGGTTTGAGTGGGGTTTGAGTGGGTTTGTATGGGACCAGAGTAGGAAATGCCATTTGTGTGAGGTTTGAGTAGGGTTTGTGTGGGTTTGTGTGGGGTTTGAGTGGAACCAGAACAAGAAATGCCATTTTTATGGGGTTTGTGTGGGGTTTGTGTGACCCCAGGGCTGCAAATGCCATTTCTGTGGGGTTTGAATGGGTTTGTGTGGGGTTTGAGTGGGTTTGAGTGGGTTTGTGTGGGGTTTGAGTGGGTTTGTGTGGATTTGTGTGAGGTTTGTGTGGGGTTTGAGTGGGTTTGTGTGGATTTGTGTGGGGTTTGAGTGGGACCAGAGCTGCAAATGACAATTCTGTGGGGTTTATGTGGGACCAGAACAAGAAATGCCATTTGTGTGGGATTTGTGTGGTGCCAAGGCCCAAAATGCCACTTGTATGGGGTTTATGTGGGGTTTGTGTGGGTCTAGAGCAGGAAATGCCACTTGTGTGGGGTTTGAGTGGGGTTTGTGTGCACCTAGAGTAACAAATGCCATTTGTGTGGGATTTATGTGGGACTAGAACAGAAAATTCAATTTGTGTGGGGTTTGTGTGGCACCAAGGCCCCAGACGCCTCTTGTGTGGGGTTTGTGTGGGATCAGAGCTGCAAATACAAGTTCCATGGAATTTCTGTGAGGTTTGAGCGGGATCAGAACAAGAAATCCCATTTGTGTGGGATTTGTGTGGGGTTTATGTGGGATCAGAGTAACAAATGCCATTTGTAGGGGATTTATGTGGGACTAGAACAGGAAATGCGACTTGTGTAGGGTTTGAGTAGCACCAAGGCCCAAAATGCCACTTGTATGGGGTTTGTGTGGGGTTTGTGTGGGGTTTGTGTGGGTCTAGATCAGGAAATACCATTTGTGTGGGGTTTGTGTGGGTTTTCTGTGGGTTTGTGTGACTCCAGTTCTGCAAATGCCATTTCTGTGGGGTTTGTGTGGGGTTTATGTGGGATCAGAGTAACAAATGCCATTTGTAGGGGATTTATGTGGGACTAGAACAGGAAATGCCACTTGTGGTGGGTTTCTGTGGGATTTGTATGGCACTGGGGCTGCAAATGACACTTGTGTGTGACCAAAGTAGGAAATGCCATTTCTGTGGGGTTTCTGCGGGGTTTGTGCAACCCCAGAGCTGCAAATGCCAGTTCTGTGGGGTCCAGTGCCATGGGAGGCTGCAGGAACAGCTCCTTTCTCTCCTCTTGTAATTCCACGCCCCAATTCCAACATCCCAAGGATGGAGGATATCAATAATGGGCCTTTAGGATAACGGGAATAACCCCAGAACTCAAAGGAGTCCTGGAAAACTCACCTGAGGAGCTGCCAGGAAGTGTCTGAATCCCCAAAATATTGAATCCAGCTGGAATTCAGCCCCTCCAGGGTGCAGGAATGCAGCAAATTGGGATAAAACTTCCCAAAACCTCCAGGAATGGGAGGCAGGGCTGAAATTCCTTTTGCCATGTGAATTTTGAGATACAGGAATTTTGGGCTGCAGGAATTTTGAGATAAAGGGATTTTGGGATGCAGGAGTTTTGGGATACAGGAATTTTGGGATGTAGGAATTTTGGGATGCAGGGATTTTGGGATGCAGGGATTTTGGGAGCCTGGGCCCATCAGTTCCTGGCCTGAGCTCTTCCCAATGTAGCTCCTGATGGGATTTTATCCCTTGGGAAGATTTTCCAGATTTTAGGATAATACCTGGATCAGGAGGAACCCAAGGAAGCTGCAATTAGCCCTTATCCATCATTATCCCACCTTTATTTTGGGATTTGGGTACATTTAAAGCCTGAACCCATCCCTGAGCAGCCTTTTCTGAACAAAACTGAGAATTCCAAGGGTGATTTCCCAGCTCCCTGCCCATCCCAGATTCCTGTTCCTCCTGTTGCTATTTCTGTCCATTTTTTTCCCCAATCCATTTGGATTTCGCCACTGAACAATCTGCTCAGGGCCTTGAGCAGTCTGCAGGAGCCCACCCCCAGCTCAAACCTGCATTTTAGCCTAAAAACCCATCAAAATCTTCATTATGGACCAACTTTCCCGGCTGAAAAACCCTAAAACCAACTCGGCAGTGGGGAGCAAAGGTGGAGGAGGGGGGGGAGAGGATGCGAATATCCCAGAAAGTTGCAAAGTGAAGCATTCCAGAGTGGGAATAAGAGCTGGAGGTTGAATGTGCAATCACAACCTCCCTTTGTCTGCGGGCTGTTGATGGGCGAAGCTGCAATCTCGTGGCAATAAATAGATATTTAAGATAAGCTCCGGCGTGTAATTAAAGACTTCTGCCACACGGCCAGATGCGCTGCCTTTATCTTTGTGTAAATGAGAGCAGAGCGGGGCTCGGCTGCGCTGAGAGCCCAAAAAAAAGGGGGAAAAAAGGTTCTTTGTCCCAGTTTGCATCCGTTTGCTGCAGGGTGGGAGGGATGGGACCGTCCCTAGCCCAGAAAAATTGGGAATTTCAGTGCTCCGATGTCTAAAGGGAATTAAATATGTTGGGAAAAGGTGTTGCCCTCAGTCAGGAGCGTTTCTCTGATTTTCCATGGTTTTGGGATGGGAATTCAGGGAGGGAGAGGTGGAAATTCAGGGAGAAAGGAATGGAATTAGGGAGGGAGGGATGGGACCATCCCCAATCCAGGGAAACTGGAAATTGTGATGCTTTAAGGGATGAAGGGAATTAAATGAATTGGGAAAAGGTGTTGCCTTCATCCAGGAGCGTTTCCCTGATTTTTCAGTGTTTTGAGATGAGAATTCAGGGAGGGAGGGATGAAAATTCAGGGAGAAAGGAATGGAATTTTAGGGAGGGAGGGATGAGACTCCCCTCCCCAGGAAAACTGGGAATTTCAGTGCTCCAAGGGCTAAAGGGAATAAATGTGTTGGGAAAAGGTGAATCCTCAGCCAGGAGTGTTTCCCTGATTTTCCATTTTTTTGGGAAGAAAATTCAAGGAGGGAGGGATGGAAGTTCAAGGAGGGAGGGATGGGACCATCCCCAACTCAGGGAAACTGGGAATTTCAGTGCTCCAAGGGCTAAAGGGATTTAAATAAGTTGGGAAAAGGTGAACCCTCAGCCAGGAGCGTTTCCCTGATTTCCAAGGGCTTTGAAATGGAATTCAGGAAGGGAGAGATGGAAATTCAGGCAGGGAGGGGAGGAAATTTAGGGAGGGAGGGATGGGACCATCCCCAGGCCAGGGAAACTGGAAATTGTGGTGCTCCAAGGGTTAAAGGGAATTAAATGTGTTGGGAAAAGGTGTTGCCTTCACCCAGGAGCATTTCCCTGATTTCCCAGTGTTTTGGGGTGGAAATTCAAGAAGGAAGGGATGGAAGTTCAAGGAGGGAGGGATGGGACCATCCCTTCCCAGGGAAACTGGGAATTGTGGTGTTTTAAGGACTAAAGGGAATTAAATGAGTTGGTAAAAGGTGAGCCCTGAGCCAGGAGCCCTCAGTTTCCCTGATTTTGCAGTGTTTCGGGGTGGAAACCAGGGAGAGAGGGAGAGATGGAACCATCCCCTCCCCAGGAAAACTGGGAATTTCAGTGTTCTGAAGAGCCAAAAGGAATGAAATGTGGTGTTGGCACCGCTGATAAAAAGCGCACCCACAGCCAGGAGCATTTCCCTGATTTCCCAGGGTTTCAGGATGGAATTCAGGCTCCCCAGGGCTCTGACTCTGCCCCTGCTTTGGGACCCCAGGCCCAGCTTTGTCCTCATCCCACAGGAGGGGTGGGATCACAGCTTTGCGCTGAGCCCAAGCTCTGGAGCAGGTTTAGCCCCAGCAGCTCCCTGGGAGGGAATTTTGGGATCACTGAGGTTGGAAAAGCCCCCCAGGATCACAAATCCCCACCTTTTTGTCCGGTTTTCGGCTGTTTGGAGGGCCTGGGAAGGCCCGAGGTGGCCTTGGGGCAGCCCGCGTATCAAAGGACGAGAAGAGGCTTCAGTTCTTCTTTCGGTCTCTGTGTTTATTAATTGTTTATCTAAAAGATTTTCTCTCGGCCCGACAGAGCTCTGCTCAGCAGCCAGCCATGAGCACACTCCCTGCCCTCCAGGCAGTCACCTATCTTTATACCCATTGTTACGTGTACAATATTTATCATTTTTCCCCAATACCATTTATTCTTATTGCCGGGTGCACTTTTAGTAATGACCAATCCCAAAGTGCCACCATCACCACAGAAGATGGAGGAGAAGAAGAAGAAGAAGAAGGACAGGACACGCCCCAATTCCTCCATCTTACTTCTCTAAACCCCCCTGTACAGAAATCCTAAACCCTGTGTCTCACCCTCTAATTAACCAATCCCTTCACCATTCACCCCGGTGAAACCCTCCTGTCCTCATACAGGTGTCGTCTCCTGTGTAGGATCAAAGTCCAGCCACCAGACACTTCTGGAACATTCCAGGACTCCCGAGCCCCCCAAGGGTGGTCTCGGTGACACCTCAGTCCTGAGGTGCTGAGATCCCACACCTTTTCACCAGCCCAGAGCCACATCCAGGTGTTCCTTGGACACCTGCAGGGGTGGGGACTCCAAACCTCCCTTCCCGTGCCACATCTGACATTCCAGCGGCAGATCCCCCTTTCTGTGTCCCCCAGGGCTGCAGCAGGACCCAGAGCAGAGAAATCCTGGGAAAATGTGCCCTGGGGTTTGGGGGGGTGTTTGGAACTGCCAGGAAGGCCTCAAAAAATGAAAATTCTCTTGGATCTGTGAACTGTGCAGCTCAGCAGAGTTCTCTTGGATCTGTGAATCTGTAGATCTCCAAAATTCTCTTGGATCTGTGAACCTGAAGCTCAGCAGGGTGGGAAGTTGGAAGCAGCAGGGGTTTGTGCATGGTCCTGGCAAAAATTCCACCTGAGAGGGGAGAATTCCATTCTGGAATTCTTTTCTGTTCCAGGACCCCCTGGGACAAGGAGGTTTTGTTCCAGGCAGTGCCTGTGTCCTTAGTGGGGTCTGGTTTGAGCTTTTCCAGCATCACCTTGGATTTCAGATCCCCACTTAGGGCTGGAATCTTTAAAAAATGCACGAGAAGTGATGCTGTGTTTTGGGGAGAAAAAACTGGGGAGGGGGAGAGGAAAGCAGAATTTCTTTGGGGATTTGTACCCCAGGGAATTCCTGCTGGAATCTGGGATGAGATTTTCACCCCTGGGGATTCCTGCTGGACTTTTGGATGGGATTTGTACCCCAAGGGAATTCCTGTTGGAATCTTGGATGGGATTTGTACTCCTGGGAATTCCTTTTGGAATCTGGGATGAGATTTATTTGGAATTTCTTGGGTTTATGTACTGGAATTCTGCCTTGTTTTTCTTTACAATGTGGAATTGTTGGGTTAAGTTTTTGAGTAATTTTTTATGGGAGTAATTTCTGTTTTTCGATGAGCTCTTGGCGTTTTGCGTCTGTTCTGCCACTCCTCTCCCACTTAGGCCAGCCCAAATCCTCTCTAAGCTCAGTATTTGTACCTTGATCCTGACTAACTCTGATTTAAATCAAATATTTGATTCTTGGATGTTTTTCCCCATTCCAAACCCCACGAAATGGCAGAGCCAAGCTCCCACCCAACAACCCCACTCTGTTTTTTGGGAAATGGGTTTTTCCCAGGCTAAACCCTTTTAAAACCCTTAAAGCTGCATAAGCAGCTTAAACCCAGCTAAAGCCTGAGATCATTTTAAACAGCTTGTGCCAATAGAGAGGCTTAGATTATCTTAAATACCTTAAACAGATCTGCAGCTTTAGGGGGGAATTTGGCCAGATTTGGTTGATTATTTGATTTGGGTGATTTTGGTGTCACCACTGGGTGACTCTGCCCTGCCACTCCTGGCTGGGAGACAGAAATTCTGGGAATTTTGGGGTTTCTTTTTACATTTTATATGTTTGTTTGGCGGTTTAACTGCAAACATGGCAGGAAAATCTGAATTTGTGACCTTAACCCTGCCCTGGTGCTCAGCTCAGGTTAATCAGTCATTCCTGGACCTTTGGGTTATTTGGGATAAATCTGCAGCTGATTTGTAGGAAAAGTTGGATTTTGTTGCACCAGGTGAGGATTTGCGGCACCTGGGCTGCCCTGTGCACTCTGGATTCTCCTGAATAAATTTTAGAGCTTTGAAAATCCCACCTTCAATGTGGTGCCTTAATTAAACCTCATTTAAAATGGGAATAAACGGGGGAAGGAGTCCAGACTGAGGAGATTTCTGCCCACTCCTCACTCCACATCCTCCCCCTGTCCTGTGGGATCTGATCCTGACAATTTTTTGGAGATGGAAAATCAGGATTAATTCAGGCTCAGAGATCTGAAGAGTTTGGTTTATTCCTGAATTAAATCAGAGCAGTTTCACTTATCTGGAGAGCCGAGTTGTTCCCACAGAGGCGATTTCTGGGAGCTGACGGAGCAGCAGCCCCTGGAATATTTTCTCCAGGAGATAAAATCCCCCAAAGCTGAAAGGGAAAACCATCAGGGAAAATTTCCACTTGGAATTCCTCAGCTGGGTAAAGGAACTCAGGCACTTCCCTGCTGCTGGAATCTGGGATGGGATTGGTACCCCAGGGAATTCTTGTTGGAATTTGGAATGGGATTTGTACCATGGAGAATTCCTGCTGGAATCTGAGATGGAATTTCTCTCCTGGGAATTCCTGCTGGACTCAGGGATGAGATTTGTACCCCTGGGAATTCCTGCTGGAATCTGCAATGGGATTTGTACCGTACAGAATTCAATTTAGACTCTGGGATGGAGTTGATACCCCAGGGAATTCCTGCTGGATTCTGGAATGGGATTTGGACTCTGGAAATTCCTGATGGAATCTGGGATGGGATTTATCTCCTGGGAATTCTTGCTGGACCCTGGTGTGGGATTTGGACTCTGTGATGGGATTTGTACCATGGAGAATTCCTGCTGGAATCTAGAATGGGATTTGGACTCTGGGATGGGATGGGTACCCGTGGGAATTCCTGCTGGAATCTGGGATGGGATTTATCCCCAGGGAAATTCCTGCTCCTCTTCACTCAAACTGCAACTCCTGGGACACAGAACCCACCTGGGCTGGGATTTCCCTCCAGCCCTACTCCAGGTTTTGGTGCTCTGGGTTTGTGTTCATTGGGAACACCCTGGGAGAGGGAATTGATGCTGGAGCAGGATGGGTTTGAGGTGGTGCTTAAAATCCAGAATTGAGCTGAAGGTCTCTGCTCTGCTCCTACATTGGGACAGACCCAGGTGAAGGGGAGGTGAAAATCATGGAAATACAAAAAAGTTTGGGATTGAAGAGACTTTAAATCTCATCCCATCCCATCCCATCCCATCCCATCCCATCCCATCCCATCCCATCCCATCCCATCCCATCCCATCCCATCCCATCCCATCCCATCCCATCCCTGCCTTGGGACACCTGCCACTGTGCCAGGTGCTGCCAGCCCCAATGCCCAGCCTGGCCTTGGGCACTGCCAGGGCTCCAGGGGCAGCCACAGCTGCTCTGGCAATTCCAGCCCAGCCCCTGCCCACCCTGCCAGGGAACAATTCCCAATTGCCAAGATCCCATCCAGCCCTGCCATTCCTCTGGCACTGGCAGCCATTCCCTGGCTCCTGTCCCTCCATCCTTGTCCCCAGTCCCTCTGCAGCTCTCCTGGAGCCCCTTCAGGCCCTGCAAGGGCTCTGAGCTCTCCCTGGAGCCTTCTCCTCTCCAGGGCAGCACCCCCAGCTCTCCCAGCCTGGCTCCAGAGGGGCTCCAGCCCTGCAGCAGCTCCGTGGGTTCCTCTGGGCTCTCTCCAACAGCTCCAGGTGCTGCTGATGTTGGAATTCCGAGCTCTGCAGGTGGGGAATTGCCTGAGTGGGGCAGAGGGACACAATCCCCCCTTTTCCTGCTGCCCACAATGCTGGGGATGGTTGGACACCCATGGATGGATGGGAAAATGTGGCAGCTCTTGTGGGAAGGGCAGACCTGGAGCAGAGCTGGGATCGCCATCCATTGGCAACAGCTCCTTCCCATCTCTGCTATGTACCCATTTAACAGACATGGATCTCTGACATCCCAAGGAAACAGAATTTTGGAATTTTAACCATTTGAACTTGCAAGGGAGGTTGATAAATGGAGGGGAAATTTCCAGTTTCATTTTCAGGTTCCCAGGCTGGATCACTCACTTGGATTATTCACAGTGCAGCCCTTAATGAGTTCTGGGCTCCTGCATTTTCATCCCCTGATAAATGAATTTGTTATTCATAACACCGGAGGTGAGCGCTCCTTTGCAGGGAATTGCTTTCCTTCAGCCTGCCAAGCTCTGAATCCTCTCAGGTCTGGCTGATTTTCATCCCTTTCCTGGATGTTTTCCTGCTCCCAGTGCTGGCATCCTGCAGTTTGCACCTCCCTGGGGCCGAACTGCAGAGCTGAGATTGGTGATCCTGTTGGATTTGGGCTGCCCCCATACGAAGGAAGGAATGATGAATTTGACTCCATGTTCTCAGAAGGCTAATTCATTATTTTATGAGACTATATTATGTTATAGAATGCTATCCTAAACTATACGAAAGGATACTTACAGAATAAGTAAAAGATAATAATGAAAAAGATAAAGAAACAAGAAAAAGATAAATAAAAAGATAATAATGAAAACTCGTGACTCTCTCCAGAGTCCTGACACAGCTTGGCCCTGATTGGCCAACGAGTGAAAACAATTGACATGAAACCAACGGAACAATCACCTGTGGGTAAACAATCCCCAAACACATTCCACATGAGCACAACACAGGAGAAGCAAATGAGATAAGGATTGTTTTCCTTTTCTCTGAGGCTTCTCAGCTTCCCAGGAGAAAAATCCAGGGTGAAGGATTTTCCAGAAAATGTGAATGCCACATTTTCACATCATCCCTTCCAGCTGGGAATATTCTGGAATCTGCTCCATTCAGGAGCTGCCCATGGTGGGTGGGGTGCTCCAGCCCCATGCAGGTGCTGCAGGGTGAGGAAGGAGCTTTGCAGCTCTCTAAAATCCATCAGGGTTTAGGATGGGCTGGGAGGGGTTGGAAAGCACACAGGGCTCTGGCAGCCAAGGGTGTGGTGTGGATTTGGGAGGGATTCATGAGGGATTGATCTCAGCTCAGAGTAAAACTCCAGAGCCTCCTTTCCATGGGAGCTCAGCAGCTCTGGGGCTCCTTCAGACTCCCTGGAAAGCTGGGAAGGGTCTTTGGGATGTGGGGCTGACCCTGCACAGGGGGCAGGGAAGTGGGAAGGCAGAACATCCCCAGGATTGCTGATGCCTTGGGAAGAACAGAGACCAGACAGAGGTAAAGAATAAAGCAGGGATTTATTAAAAGGATCCCCTCCATGGATCCACCTTGGGCAGCACCAGAGCCCAGCCAGGGCTGCACCCAAGGTGAACCAAAATGATCCCAAAATGGTCCCGAAATGAACCAAAATGGTCCCAAAATGCACGACCGGGCACGGGGTCTCTCATTTTGATCAGTTCTGCTCCATTTGCAGCTTGGAGTTCATTGTCCAATTACAGCTGAGAGGAATAGCAGATTTGTCTTCGCAAGCCAGCTGTGGGTCTGCTGGTAGATAAAACCAGCACTGGTAGAAAAGAAACAATGGGAAGGATTCCACTGATTGATAAATAGAAAAAGATATTTGTTTTTACAAATAAACTGTAGGTTGGCTGAAATTGGAAAGTGAAAGATGAAAGGAACAATGGGGAAAAACCTTAAATTCCATATGAATTAAAAATTAAAATGAGGGTTGTACATTAGAGGGGAATCTTTGGGATTAGGTGTTCTGGGAAGTCTGAACCTCTCAAGTACCTCAGAAATGGGGAAAGAGAGAAGGGAAATGCAGCTGGGAAATTGGGATAAAAAGGAGGCTGCATCCTCCAAAAATGTGAGAGACCCCAGGGGATGCCCCATGGCCTCTCCCTTTATTCCAACAAAGTAAAAGGACTCCTCTGTCTCCTTTTTGGACATAAACCTCTGGTGTTTGTGGATTCATTTTAGTGACACAGCTTTAGGTTATCAAGTCCCATCCTTCTTGTTTCTCTCTCTCCAGCCCACGGTGTTTGTGCTCTTGGGCTGAGATTTGGATCATTTGTCCTTGGTCCCCAGCTGGAGCAGGAATTGTTTTTTGTCCCTGCTCTGTGCACAGAGCTCACCATCCCACAGTATAAACCCCAGACCTACACACTAAAACAGCACAGAACCTGAAAATACAAAATTTAAAACCTGAGGCATCATCACCCCAAACTCCTTCTCCTCCATGTCCAAACCTGTGGAGCTGCTCCAGGACACACCTGGGCTGTCCCAGGGAGCTGCTGGAGGGGCTGGGAACACCAATCCCAGGAGGATCCATCCCTTCTCCTCCTCTGTCGGTTTTCGGCTGTTTGAAGGGCCTGGAAGGGCCCGGAGTGGCCTTGGGGCAGCCCGCGTATCGAAGGACGAGAAGAGGCTTCAGTTCTTCTTTCTGTTTTTATGTTTATTAATTGTTTATCTAAAAGATGTTCTTTCAGCCCGACAGAGCTCTGCTCAGCAGCCAGCCATGAGCACACTCCCCGCCCTCCGGACAGCCACCTATCTTTATACCCATGGTTACGTGTACAATATTTATCATTTTTCCCCAATACCATTTATTCTTATTGCCCGGTGCACTTTCAGTAATAACCAATCCCAAAGTGCCACCATCACCACAGAAGATGGAGGAGAAGAAGAAGAAGAAGAAGGACAGGACACGCCCCAATTCCTCCATCTTACTTCTCTAAACCCCCCTGTACAGAAATCCTAAACCCTGTGTCTCACTCTCTAATTAACCAATCCCTTCACCATTCACCCCGGTGAAACCCTCCTATCCTCATACAGGTGTCGTCTCCTGTGTAGGATCAAAGTCCAGCCACCAGACACTTCTGGAACATTCCAGGACTCCCGAGCCCCCCAAGGGTGCTCTCGGTGGCTCGGCACCTCAGGACTCAGATCCTGAGATCCCACACTCCTCCTCCTCCTCCTGCTCTGCTCCAAAGTTTTCATGGAAAAGCGCTGATGCTGCAGCAGAGCTCCCAGGAAAGTTTCTCCCATAAAACAAAACTGGAACAAGGAGCCAGAATGCGTAAAAAAGGAAAAAAAAAAACCCACAACAGAATGAAACAAAACAAGAAAGGGTCACAAGGATACAAAAAGCAGGATTGTGAGGAAGGATGGAAAAGGGAGCAGCAATGAAATCCCGTGGGTTTGGTCAGGACATTTCCTAGAGAACAGTAAAAGTAAAAAATAGCTTAGTTCCCTGAAAGCCTCAAATTCTGAGTAAAAGGTTTTTTGTCCATGCTCATAAATAAGGTTTTAACGTGGATTTTCATTAAAAGTGCTCCTTTTAAAACTTCTAAACTGTGGATTTTTATTAAAAATGTTCCTTTTAAAACTTTTATTTTCTGGGCGTCTTTCTTGTAACCTCCCATTGCTTTTCCATCCCTGCTGGGCCATCCTCCCATGTCCTGTAACACCAAATATTGCTGCTTATTCCTGAAAATTCTGCAGGATTCCTGGTACCACACCCAGCTCCCGGCCTTTCCTTTTGGGACAGCGTTTGCTAGTGGAGAATAGCACTTAAAAAAATTAAATAGTAAAAAAATAAAGCCTTTTCTTTAGATTATTTAATGTCTGCAAGCATTTTTCTGCATCTTATCCCATTTTTTTCTCATTTTTCTCATGAGGTGATGAGCAGAATTACGTGTAGATATATTTATTTATTTATACAAAGAATAAAAAAGACATCTTTATTCACAAAGTAGAAGTCAGGAAGAAAGGAAAGCACAAAAATGTTGAATTTCTTGCTGGAACATCCAAAAAGTTTTTAGAAATATTGGTTATTAAGAGGGAGTAACAGGGAGATTCCCGTGGGTTGGTGAAGAAGTGGTTGTGGCTGAAGGGTGTGTTCAGACCAGGTGGGGATCTACATTCATATTTATATTTATATTATTTATATTTATATTTATATTTATATTTATATTTATATTTATATTTATATTTATATTTATATACAGATTTCTATTGGTAGTAATATTTATATTATTATATTTATGTTATTATAATCTATTGGTTATTTTTATACTTTCTTAATTATTTCTGTCATTTTAATATTTTTTTTTTAAATGTAATTTCTTGCTCTACCCTCCAAATTGCACAGAGCCGCTCTCCTGGGCGAGGCCTCCCCAAAACTCTTCCCTGAAGGCGTTTGTTAAATTTTCCTCTTGAAAAAAATTCATATTTTGAGGTTTTGGTGCCCCGAGCTGTGATTTGCAAGACAAAAGCAGCTGCTTTGCTTGGAGCCTTTGGGGTTTGGTGTGGCTGGGACCGTGCCTGCTCTGCCAGGGCAAAAACCAACCCAGGGGATAAAAACACAGGATAAGAATATGGGATAAAAATAGGGGATAAAAAAATGGAACAGAAATATGGGATAAAAATCTAGGATAAAAACATGGGATAAAAAGATAGGATAGAAATATGAGGTGGAAATCTGGGGTAAATCCAGAGGTGCCCACGGGTGCTGAGGAGGGGCTATGCCAGGGGGTGCTTGGTTCAGGCTGGGCTGTTTGGGGGTTTGGTTTTCTTCCCTTCCCTGGCTGGGGGCCCTGCCCTGGCTCAGGTGTGGCTGTCCCAGGTGTGGCTGTACCAGGTTTGGCTATACCAGGCTCTCCTTTCACACCAGGTGTGTCCGAGGTGTGCCCCTGTCCCAGCTGTGGCTCTGCCACAGGTGTGTCCCAGGTGTGGCTGTCCCAGGCTCTCCTGTCACACCAGGTGTGTCCCAGCTGTGGCTCTGTTCACAGGCGTGTCCCAGGTGTGGCTGTCCCAGGCTCTCCTGTCACACCAGGTGTGTCCCAGCTGTGGCTCTGTTCACAGGTGTGGCTCTGCCACAGGTGTGTCCCAGGTGTGGCTGTCCCAGGTGTGTCCCAGGCATGGCTGTCACAGGCTCTCCTTTCACACTAGGTATTTCCCAGATGTGGCTATCCCAGCTGTGGCTGTCCCAGGCTCTTCTGTAACACCAGGTGTTTTCCAGATGTGGTAGTCCCAGGTGTGTCTGTCCCAGGTGTGTCCCAGGTGTGGTGTCCCAGGCTCTCCTGTCACACCAGGTGTTTTCCAGGTGTGGTGTCCCAGGCTCTCCTGTCACCCCAGGTGTGTCCCAGGTGTGGTGTCTCAGGCTCTTCTGTCACACCAGGTGTTTTCCAGGTGTGTCTGTCCCAGATGTGTCCCAGGTGTGGCTCTGTCCCAGGATTGGCTGTCCCAGGCTCTCCTGTCACACCAGGTGTGTCCCAGGTGTGGTGTCCCAGGCTCTCCTGTCACACCAGGTGTGTCCCAGGTGTGGTGTCCCAGGCTCTCCTGTCACACCAGGTGTTTTCCTCGGCTCCCAGCACTCCCGGGATGTGCCTCCCCTTGCTGAGCAGAATTCCCCTCCGGCCCTGCCAGGCTCAGGTGTCGTTTCCATGGAATTGCTGTAGGACTGCTGGGACCTGCAGCCCTAATTCCCATTTTCCTGCCTGGCTGATCCATCAGCAGCTCCTTTCACACCCTGGCTGGGTGCAGAAATCCTGCTCTTTTATTTTGGGATAACCCCTGAGGAACTAGAGCTGGCGCTGGGGGAGCAGAGGCCGGAGCTGTTTGCAATCCGTGTTTTCCTGGGAACTGGGAGGCTCAGCCCTGGCTGAGGGTGTGTGGGTCTCATTTTTGGGCTGAGCATTTACCCTTCCACATGTGGGACCAGCTCCTTTCTGTCTGTGCCTGTCTGGATGTCCTTCCCTTGTCTGGATATCCTTATCCATACCCTGTCTGGATATCCTTATCCTATCTGGATATCCTCATCCATACCCCATTTGGATATCCTTATCCTGTCTGGATATCCTTATCCTAGCTAAATATCCTTATCCTATATGGATATCCTTAACCGTACCCTATCTGGATATCCTTGTGCTGCCTGGATATCTTTATTTTATCTAGATATCCTTATCCTATATTGATATCCTTATCCTATCTAGATATCATTATCCTATCTGGATATACTTATCTATACCCTGTCTGGGTATCCTTATCCTATCCGAATATCCATACCCTATCTGGATATCCTTATCTATACCTAGACTGGATATCCTTGTCCTGTCTGGATATCTCTTTTTCTATCTAGATATCCTGATCCTATCTGGATATCCTTATCCATACCCTATTTGGGGATCCTTTATCCATACCCTGTCTGGCTATACTTATCCTATCTGGATATCCTAATGCTATCTGGATATCCTTATCCTGTCTGGATATCCTTATCCATACCCTGTCTGGATATCTGGATATCCTGTCTGGATATCCTAATCCTATCAGGATATCCATATCCTATCTGGATATCCTTATCCTATGTGGATATCCTTATCCATATCCTATCAGGATATCCATACCCTATGTGGATGTCCTTATCCTATCTGGATATCCTAATCCTTACCCTATCTAGATATCCTTATCCTATCTGGATGTCCTTATCCTGTCTGGATATCCTAATCCTATCTGGATATCCTTATCCATACCCTATCAGGATATCCATACCCTGTCTGGAAATCCATATCCTGTCTGGAAATCCATACCCTATCTGGATATCCTTATCCTACCCTTATCAGGATATCCATACCCTTCTGGAATCCTATCCTATCTGGAATCCATACCTATCTGGATATCCTTATCCTATCTGGTATCCATCCTTCCCCTTCTGGACACATCTGGGCATACCATCTGGAATATCCTTATCTTATCTGGGTATCCTTATCCTTCCCAGCTCTGCACACCTGGGGCTGTGAACCTCCTAGGAATCCCTCGTGGTAGTTTTTTGCTGCAGCACGCCGACAGTGAGCAGGGGCACCTTCCTTTCAGTCTGCTGAGTTTGTTTCTGAGGAAGGCCTGATGCAGATTTGATGTTCAGCTTAACAGGGCTCTCCTGAATGATCAGAACCTTTAAAAAAAAATTTAAAAATTCAATTCCCTTCCCCCAGAGCAAAGATGAACAAACCCCCGACTAAAATGAGTTAAAATATAATTTTAGAAGTTGTGTCATTCCCAGCAGACCCATAAATGGCTCCTCACAGGTGTTAATGTAAAAGCCTGGGAGCCTCCTCGTGGGTGGAGCTTGGGTTTGGATGCAGCTGGAGGGAGGCAGGAGCGTCACCGAGGGGACATCGCTGCCCCGTGACCGGCTGTGACATCAGAGCAGCAGCTCGGGCTCCAGGCCAGCTCCCACGGTGTTCCAGAGCTCCAGGGCTGCCAGAGATCCGTGTAAACTGAGATTCCCTGGATTCCAGCTCAGGGGATGCTGCCCTTCCTGAATTCCAGTGGGAGAATCCCCCTGTCACCTGCCCTCTGTCACCTTCCCCTCCCACTGCTGCATTTCACAGAATCTTCATTATCTCCTGAAATTCGGGTTTGGCCATCCAGCTGCCAGGACAAAACCTGATTTTTTCACTTTTATCATCTCTCCAGTGGGTTTTTTAAGCCCTCCTGCAGAGCCAGCCAAAGGCCAGCCCTGCTCAGGTGAAAAGTCTCAGTGACATCCCTCAGGTTATTAATTAATGGTGTAATTAATGATGAAATAAACCGAGCTCATCCCCAGTGCTCAGGGACACAGCTGAGCATTCATTCTTCAGCAGATTGCTCAGAAATCCCTGGAAGTGTTTGGTGCTGGCTCATGGAGGAATTCCCACCAAGGGGAGCAGAGAGAGGTTCATGGGGAATTAGGGATGAGGAAAACCTGGTAGAGGAGCCCCAAAAACTCAACCCAGCTGTGGTTGAGCCTCTTTGTTGATCTCGAGGAGTTTGAGGAATTCCCTGAAGAGATAATCAGCCAGGACACTGGGAAGGGAAGCTGGAGAGGGGAGGAGAAGCCCTGAGAATGAGGGGAAGGTGTGGCATTCACATTTTCTGAAAAAATCCTTCACCCAGGCTTTTTCTCCTGGGAAGCTGAGAAGCCTCAGAGATAAAGGAAAACAATTCTTATCTCATTTGCTTCTCCTGTGTTGTGCTCATGTGGAATGTGTTTGGAGATTGTTCACCCACAGGTGATTGTTCCATTGGATTCTGCTGTGAGTTGTTTTCACTCTTTGGCCAATCAGGGCCAAGCTGTGTCAGGACTCTGGAAAGAATCACAAGTTTTCATTATTATCTTTTTAACATTTTATAATTATCCTTCCTGTATCCTTCAGTGTACTTCAGTATTCTATAATATAATATAATATAATAAAATAATAAATTAGTCTTCTGAGAACATGGTATCAGATTCATCATTTTCTTCCCTTCGTTGGGGCACCCTTGTTTATAATAGGGAGGATGGGGATGGGAGAAGAAGCCCTGGGATGAAGGGAAGTGAGGCTAGGGATGGGAGGTAAAGCCCTGGGAATGAGGGGAATTGAGGCTGGGAATGGGAGGAGAAGCCCTGGGGAATCTCGGCTGTTCTTGGACAAAATTCCGGATTCCCGGGTCAGGGAGATGAATTCTAATGAGGATAAATGTGACGAGCAGCGATTACAGAGAGGAGAGCGGAGCAATTTCCTCGCCCAGAGGAGATTAAGGGCCCATCACCTCGGCCTAATGAGGGCCAGCCTCGGCTCGGAGCTCCCAGGGAATGGATAATGACAGAGCTGGATCTGGGATTTGCCAAATCCGCCGTTAAAATCCTCAAAGTGACAGGAAACACAAACAATTATTGATGACTCCAGAGCCGCTGGGAGCCCCGAGCGGGGACTGCAGGGGGAGGCTCCTGGGGCACGGAGTCCCCACAGCCTCTGGGAGTGTGTTTGGAGAAGGAGCTGCTTTTCCGTGGGGATGTCTTTAATCAGGATTGTAATTCTGGAGTTTTCTCAGCACTTTTGTTCCTGGATTTCAGCTGAGAGCTGTGTGGGCTTTGCCTCTCAGTCCTGGCTGCAAGGACCCAGCGGTGCCTGTCAGAAATCATTAAACACAGACCAGGAGCTGCTGCTTGATGATGTGTGGCCGTTTCTTTATTTTATATTTGGAATTTCCTCCTTGGGAATTCCCTCCTGGGTGGCTGGAATGGGGGCTGCTGCTCTGGGGAGCTCTGGTCAGTTCTTTGCTCACCCCCAAACTTTGCCAAACCCAGAAGAGGTGCAAACCTTCCCCATGCCAGCCATGGGGAAGTGGGAGAAGGGAATGTGCAGAGTCAATAATTAAATGTGGGATTTGGTGCTGATTTTCCTTGTTAACCTCAGGAATAATGCTGAGATCCCTTCCAGCCTCTGCTCTGAGCTCTGACATCCGGGAGCATCTGGATGGGCCAAATCCATGTGGCTCCTGCAGAAAACCTTGGAAATGCTCCTGTCCCACCCTAGGGACTTGGAAGGGATTTGTCCCCTCTGTTACCTCCTTGTCACTGCTGCAGGAATCAAGGAATCATGGAATAATAGAATAATTTGGGCAGGAAGGACCTGAAATCCCATCCAGCGCCACCCTCAGGGACACCTCCCACTGTCCCAGTCCTGTCCAGCCTGGCCTTGGGCACTGCCAGGGCTCCAGGGGCAGCCACAGCTGCTCTGGCAATTCCAGCCCAGCCCCTGCCCACCCTGCCAGGGAACAATTCCCAATTCCCAAGATCCCATCTGAATCCCTCCTCTTTAATTTAAAACCATTCCCTGTGTCCTGTCACTCTGCCCACAGAAAAAGTCTCTCTGCCTCTTTTTAATCTGCTCCCTTTACCTCCTGCTTATGTCAAAGGCTGAGCTCAGTTCCTTCACCTTTTGACCAGCTGCATTTTAAAAAATAATTTTAAATTAGAAATAAATTTAAATTGTATAAGAATTGTTTGGGGTTTTTTTTGGAAAAATGAGAGAAGATGCAACACTTGGAGAGTTTGGGAATACTGGACCATAAACTGGATGCTGGAGCCTCTCCCTTCTTCTCTCTCAGCCTGAAGAGCCCTTCTCTGTTCACTGTCAGGGATTTAGGGATGCCAAACACACAATTCCTGATTTTCTGTGCTGCCGGCAGTTCCGAGCCAGCCTCAATCCCTCCCTCGTTATCAGGGCGGAGATCAAAGCCATCATTTAAAGAACAAATGCAGTAAATACCTGGAATTGATGCTCTGACTCTTTTTGGGAGGGGGGATTGCCGCAACAAGCTCGAGCTAATCCCGGTTTGGCACCAGGAGCTGCAGGTGACGTTACCTGAGGAGAGAGGAATTGCAGGACCCAGCCTGTTTCTGTCAGGAATTCCTGCTCCCGGCCTCAGATCAGGGAATATCCTCAGGATTCTGTGCTGACTCAGGGCTCTTTTCATCTTCCTCACTGTGATTTATTTTGATTTTGTTTTGTGACTGATTTATTTTTTCCTGCTGCGGGTTTATTTTTAGCATCTGGTGAAAAGTTGAACACCTTGAAAAGGAAAAGCTGGGGGAGAGGATGATTCCTCTGGTTTTATAAAAGCATTCCTGTCACTCTGGACAACTTTGCTCCACGAAAATTGTCCCTGGAGTGTCACTTTGTCCTTTTAGTGCAGCCTAGAACTCAGGGCAGAGCATGAGAAGCCCTCTGTGAACTTTCTCCCATCAAATCTGTCTTGGTTTGAACAGCCAGGTGTCTGCTGAGAAAGGCAGGAGCCTCCCTTGGAATGGAAAATGAATTATTATCCCTCCCTCTGAATTATTATAAATTTGAAATTAAGTGGCTCTCAGGCAAAGATATGGGAGCAGGAATAACAGTTCTTTATTAGGGAAATTAAAACTACAAATGCAATAGTGCAAACAAAGCGGTGCCAGAGTGTGAGCAGGCCCTGGCACGCTGTGGCTCAGGCTGTGGCACAGCCCCATCCCATGGGGGCTCAGCCCTCCTGCAGTGCCAGCTGTGGCTCTGCTGCAGCAGGGATCCTGCACAAGGGGGGAGTTTTCCTCTGCAGCTCCAGGGCTGCTGCAGATGGGCCTGGGCTCCCTCTGGCCATGCAGGGCAGCAGAAAGCTGCTCCTCTGGCAATGCAGGGGGCAAAGGCTGCTGTGCTGTGCCAGGCTCAGATTGGATCCAGGTAGGAATGCTTGGCTCCTGCCCTGGGCGCAGCATCTGCCCATGGGATGCTGGAATTGGATCAGCCCTGCAGGGACACTCAGTGGCCATGGAGAGCAGAGATCTCCTGGAGGGAGGATTGGCTGTGGGAGAGATCAAGAAAACTGCCCCAAGAGCAGCAGAGAACTGCCCCAGCTCTGACAGGTGGGCACAGAACACACCCTCAGCCTCAGGCACCATCCAAGAGCAAAACTTTTATTTTCCCTGGTTTAACAGTTGCAGTTTTAGTTCAGATTAACCAATGCAGCGCCAGATAAGAGATGGGTGCAGCCAGGGTGGACTCAGAGGTGCAGCAGCCTTGAATAAAACTGAAATTCTTTATTGTTGTAATACCCTGAAATCCTGTGCCCTGTCTGTAAATTACAGGTTGATTAATTTAGAGCTGTTAATGAAATAGTGCAGGGTAAAGGCTGCCCTGAGGAGAGAAATGACCACACAGAAATGGTTTTTTGGATCCTGTGAAAAATTTAAAGGCATTTTTTACCTTTAAAACCTTCAGTGATGCTGCAACCCTGATGTTTTAATTAGCTTGGAACAATTTGACTCAAATATGGTGGGGGTGGTTGTTAGGCTGTCTCCACAAGTACTTTTTTTATCTTTTTCAATGGTTTCTGAATTTAAGATTGATATTCTTTGACTGCGTTCTTCACCCTTCAAGGTGCAGGAACAGAAACTTCTCCTTCACCATATGCAGCAGGGCCAGGATTGGACTGGATGATCCTTGTGGGTCCCTCCAAAATCAGTTTATTCTGTGATTTTCCAAGAGTTTAAATTACCTCATTTGAGGCAGAACTTTTACATGTCTTTATGTCAAGAGAAAATGAGATGATTTTCAGTATTTCCACATTTTTTTCCTTAAGGAATAAAACCCAAAAACCTGGACATCATTGTCACCCTCAGCATTTAGGGACTGCCAGGCTGTGACCGCTCACTTTGCCTTTTCCAGATGGATTTGGAGGCTGGAAGGGAAAAACTTTTTCCCTTTTCCACCTTCCCTGTGTGGCAGATGGGGAAAAGGTGAAAAGCCACGAACTGTGCTGAGGCTGCCCTCCCGAGAGCAGCCATTTGGCTGCTGCTTATCCCAAATTCTCCAGCAGGAAAAAGTCACAAATCCTGCAGAGTTCCCAGCCCCAGGAGCAGCTGGCTCTGAGTCCGACAGGTGGGGCTGGGAGGAGAGGACAGGGTTGGGGAGGATTTGTCCTTTGCTGGATCCAGGCTCTCCCTGCCTGCCCAAATATCAGGAATTCCCAGCAGTGCCCCTGACATAAAAATAAAAAATCATATCAGGATTGGTTTCCAGTGGGAAAAATCCTCTCTGAGTTCATTCCAGGCAGATGTGTCCTTGGAAGTCAGTAATCTGGAGTTTCTCACTGGATCCAAGCAAAGCAGGACAGGGAAAAAGCTCCAGGTGCAAGGGAGAGTCTGGGGGTGTCCTGTGGGTCACCTTGTGTCTTGGTTTGGAAAGCCAGGTGTCTGCTAAGGAAGGCAGGAGCCTCCCCTGAAATGGAGAATTCAAACCCCCTCCCTCTGAATTGCTAAAAATTTCAAATTAAGGGGCTCTCAGGCAAAAATATGGGAGCAGGAATAACAGTTCTTTAATAGGGAAGAAAATTAAAAGATAAAATAAACAATGCAGTGAACTAAACCAACACTGCCAGAGTCAGAACCCAAGCTGACACCCTGTGGGTCAGGCTGTTGGCAGCAGTCCCATTGGAATTGTGGCTCAGCCCTCCTGCAGTGTCAGGGCTGGTTCTGCTGGAGCAGGGATCCTGGAGAAAGGTGCAGTCTCTGCCTCTGAAGATCCAGGGCCAGAGGCAGCTGCTGTTCCTCTGGGCAATCCAGTGCAGAAGCCGTGCTGGTGTTGCAGAATCTCCAGATTCTATCCGGGTAGGAATGCTTGGCTCCTCCCTCTGGGCTCCCATCTCCCAATGGGATGCTGTAGTTCTTATCAGCCATGCAGGGACATTCCATAGCTGTTATCAGCAGGTGTCTGCCCAGAGGGAGGAGTGGGTGTGGAAGAGATAAGGCAAACTGTCCAGTTAACAGGAGACAGCTGCCATAGAGATGGCAAACAGATACAATTTGCTTGGCAATCCAGGGGACATCACCCCCAGCTCCACTGCCAAATCCCAGAGGGACACGAAGCTGTGGAGTTCCAGAGTGCTTTGGGTTGGAAGGCAACTTTAACCCATCCAAACCTCCCACTGTGCCAGGTGCTCCAGCCTGGCCTTGGGCACTGCCAGGGCTCCAGGGGCAGCCACAGCTGCTCTGGCAATTCCAGCCCAGCCCCTCCCCAGGAACAATTCCATGTTCTGGCCTATCCTCATTGGCTGGAGCAGCGTTTGGGGTCCAGAAGGTAATGGTGGCCGATGGAACTTTCATTGCTTCCCCCTCGCCCTCCTGCTCCCCCAGTTCTCCTCACACAGGGTGGCACAGCCAGGCTCTGTCACCTCCTTGGCTGCCACCAGCTCTGCTGGCTTGGAGACATCCCAGCCTCTCCAAAGCATTGAATTTTGGGGGGAAATCCCTGCATTTCAAGTCAAGACCCCAAATTGTGCCTGACATGCTCAGTAAAGGAGCCACAGAGGAGATTTGGGGGGATGGGGGAGGTTAGTCATGGAAACGAACCATGATCTCAAATAACTGTGATCCTAAATAATTGTGATCCCAAATAACTCTAATTCAAAATAATTGTGATCCTAAATAATTGTGATCCCAAATAACTGTGATCCCAAATAACTGTGATCCCAAATAGTTGTGATCCCAAATAATTGTGATCCCAAATAGTTGTGATCCCAAATAATTGTGATCTGAAATAACTGTGATCCCAAATAATTGTGATCCCAAATAGTTGTGATCCCAAATAGTTGTGATCCCAAATAGTTGTGATCCCAAATAGTTGTGATCCCAAATAATTGTGATCCCAAATAGTTGTGATCCCAAATAACTGTGATCCCAAATAACTGTGATCCCAAATAATTGTGATCCCAAATAGTTGTGATCCCAAATAGTTGTGATCCCAAATAACTGTGATCCCAAGGCTATGGCTCTGCCCTTGCCCTAATCCCACATTTCCCCAGGATTTGACATTTTTTACCTCAAAACTCTTCCAGATGAGCCCAAACAGCTGCATCCATGTTTTGAGGTGGATAATTTTCACTTATCTTTAGAGACTTAATTTGGAAACAAATATTTCTCAGAAATTTATTGTAAATTCTTGTGTCCCTCCAACAGCACCAGGCTGCTCCTGAATCCTTTTCCACCCAAAATTGGCTTCAGATCTTGCATAAAACCACCCAGATTTTTCAAAAATCTCTGTAATTCCAGCTGATTAAACACATCCTGGCACATTTCCAGGCTGTGCAATCAGTTTGTGCAAGAGGACAGACAGATCTGGCTGGTGAGTGGTTTTTAGAGTTTGAACCACGGTGAAAATATTTAAAAAGGAATAAAAAGGAAGCGATGCCCCCCCAGAGCTGGGCTGTGACCCATCCTGGGGTCTCGCAAGGTTGGAGCTCCCAGACAGGAGAACTTTTCAAAGGAGCACACATGGATCCCACCTCTTTTTTTTTTTGGGATTAATATTTCCTGAGTGCTTTTCCTTTCAAGTGGTTCTGTTTGCAGCGAGGGCCTTGTTCGAATTAAAGAGGCTTCCCGAGCCTTTCAACCCCGCAGGTGTCCAAAGGGGGGGAAAATTCCCTTTGAAGAATCCCAGGGTACAAAAAAAAAAAAAAGCAAAAAAAAGGGGAAAAAAGAGTCCCAGAGTTAAAAAAAATGAAAAAGAAAAAAAAAGGAGAAAAAAAAGGAAAAAAAAGGAAAAAGGAAAAGAAAAAGGAAAAAGGAAAAAGGAAAAAGAAAGAAAGGAAAGGAAAGGAAAGGAAAGGAAAGGAAAGGAAAGGAAAGGAAAGGAAAGGAAAGGAAAGGAAAGGAAAGGAAAGGAAAGGAAAGGAAAGGAAAGGAAAGGAAAGGAAAGGAAAGGAAAGGAAAGGAAAGGAAAGGAAAGGAAAGGAAAGGAAAGGAAAGGAAAGGAAAGGAAAGGAAAGGAAAGGAAAGGAAAGGAAAGGAAAGGAAAGGAAGAATCCCAAGGTTTCAAAAAAAAAAAAAATTGGGGAGGGAAAGGTAGTTCCAGAGTTAAATAAAAAAATAAACTTAAAAGAAAAAGGAAAGGAAGAATGCCAAGTTGTTTTTTTTTTTTTTTTTTAAAAAGGGAGGGGTGAGGGGGGAAAGAGTCCCAAAGTTAAAGAAAAAAAAGGAAAGGAAGAATCCCAAGGTTTAAATTAAAAAAAAAAAAAACCAAAAAACCAAAAAAAACCCAAAAACCCCAAAACTTAAAGAAAAAGAAAAAAAAAAAAAAACGTGTGGGAAGAGCCTCAAAGTTTAAAAAAAAAAGAAAGGAAGAATCCCAAGGTTTCAAGAAATTAAAAAGGGGGAAAAAAGCATCTCAGAGTTAAAAAAAATTAAAAATTTAAAAGGGTCAAGAAGACTGCCAAGGTTTCAAAATTTAAAAAAATAGGAAAAATAAAGGTAAAAAAGGAAAGGGAAAAGCAGCAAATGGTGAATGGTGGCTGGTGTGTTGTGAGGGGAGCTCAGGCAGGCTGAGAATTCACATTTTCCAGGGAAAGGGGGATTTTCAGGCAGATTTGGGACTGTTTGTGGGATCTGGGTTCATCTCCGTGGTTCCAGCAGGGATTTTGGGGTGGTTGTGGGGCTGGAATGGGGGAGAGGAGGGAGAGCAGATGGAAAAGGAGGTGGGACATGGAGTGGGCACAGCTGGCAGGGCTGGTGTCCTGGGAAAGGAAGGGAAATGGGCAAGAATCCCTAAAAATGGGCAAGAATCCCTAAAAATGGGCAAGAATCCCTAAAAAAGGAGTTTGGTTTTGATAGAAATGTGATTTCATGTCCGTGGGACACAGAGGGGTCTGAGTGGGGCTGGTTGGGATGAGACGTGGAGGGATTTGGGGGGCAAATTCAGGGGTTTGGGGGAGGAAATGAAAGGATTTTGGGATGGAACGCTGAGTTTAGGATGAAGTGCTGTGATTTTGTGATGGAACACTGATTTTGGGGTGGAGGACAATGATTTTGGGATGAAACACAGTGATTGTGGGATGAAATGCTGAGATTTTGGAAGGGATCACAGTGATTTTGTGACGGGACAGTGATTTCCTGGTGAAATGCAGTGGTTTAGGGATGAAATGTGGTGATTTTTTGGGTAAATGTGGTGATTTGGGGATGACACAAAGTCATTTTGGGATGAAATGCAGTGATTTTGTGATGGATCATGGTGATTTTGTGACGGAACAGTGATTTCCTGATGAAATACAGGGATTTTGGGATGAAATGTGTGGATTTTGTGAGTAAAGGCAGTGATTTGGGGATGACCAAAGGCATTTTGTGATGGATCACAGTGATTTTTTGGCGGAACACTAAATTTGAGATGAAATGCAGTGATTGTGTGATGGATCACATTGATTTTGGGATGGAACATAGTGATTTTGGGATGAAATGCAATGATTTTGTGATGAATTGCAGTGGTTTTCTGGTGGGACGGTGATTTGCCAGTGAAATGCAGGGATTTTGAGATGGAACACATCATTTGGTATGAAATGCCATGGTTTTGGGATGAAATGCTGTAATTTTGTGATTAATTACAGTGATTTTGTGATGGGACAGTGATTTTGGGATGAAATGTGGTTATTTTTTTGAGTAAATGTGGTGATTTTGTGAGTAAAGGCAGTGATTTGGGGATGACGCAAAGGCATGGAACACTGAATTTGGGGTGAAATGCAGTGATTTTGTGATGGATCACAGTGATTTTGGGATGACATGCAGGGATTTTGGGATGACATGTAGGATTTTGGGACAAAATGCAGAAATCTGGGATGAAATGCAGGAATTATGAGATGACATGCAAGATTTTGGACAAAATGTAGGATTTTGAGATGAAAGGCAGGATTTTGGGACGAAATGCATCCATCTCCCTCTCACACTGCCCTGACCTCCCCCTTGCCCTGCCCTCTCAACCCAAACCCCAGGACTGAGCCATTCTGGTGATTTCCCAGGCCAATATTCACAGATTTTCACTGTGGTACCACAAACGAGCAGGAATTAGGAAACCCTTCCCTGTCCAGCTTCCCAAAATTCCCAAAAGGCTCAGCTGGGGCTGCTCCCTGCAAACCCTGGGAGTGTTTGGATCCTCCTGGAGGATTTTGGATCCTCCTGGAACATCTTGGATCCTCCTGGAGCATTCCAGGGTGGAGGAGCAGGAGCAGATCCTGGCAGGGTTGGGATGGGGAGGATCCCTGAGCTGATAAAAGGGGGATTCAGGGGAGTCCCCCAACCCTGTCCTGATGCTCCTACGTGGAATTATTAAGCTTGGAAAAGCCCTCTGAGATCACCACCAAACCCCATCCCTGTGTTTGTGGACATTTCCAGGGATGGGGATCCCAGCTCCAGCTGCAAGGGAAGGAAATGGTGGAAAAGCTCCCAAATCCCCCCCTGGTCCCTCTGTAATTGCCCAGGAGCTTGGATGGGATTTTTAATCCAGGCAAAAACTGCCCTGAAAGCAGCTCAGGGGTTATTTGTGGCCTGCCATGAGCTGATTAGCACAATGCTGATTGATGGGGAGCAGCTGATCCTGAAAAACCCCAGGGACAACCTGGGCAGGGCAGGTGTGGCCTTGAGGGGACAGCAATTATCTGCCAGCAATTAAACACCTCCAGGGCCCCCAATGGCCCCCAAACAGCCCCAAACCAGCCCCAAAAATGGCCCCAAAACGGCCACAAAATGGCCCCAAAATGGCCCCAAAACAGCCTCAAAAAGGCCCCAAAGTGGCCCCAAAACGGCCCCAAAATGGCCCCAAAACGGCCCCAAAATGGCCCCAAAACGGCCCCAAAATGGCCACAAATGGTTCCAAAACCATCCCAAAATGGCCCCAAATGGTCCCAAAATGGCTCAAAAATGGCCCCAAAATGGTCCTAAGAGTGAATCTGGGCAGTTCCAGCTGCTCACTGGGTTCATTTCTCCGTTTCCCACTTTTTTTCTCCTGCCTTGTGCTGAATGTGGAGCCAAAGCTCTGCTGGGGGGTTGAAGGTGGAAGGTGAGCTGATGGAATTGATCAGTTACAGGTGAGGTGATAAATAACAGATTAATTGATCAATTCCATTGATCAGTTCCAGGTGAGCTGGTTAATTATAGGTGCATTGATGAATAATTGGTGAAATGATAAATTAGAGGTGAGCTGATCAATTACAGATTAATTGATAGATTACAGAATAATTGATAGGCACAGATGAGTTGATGAATTACAGATGAGCAGATCAATTAGAGGTGAGCTGATCAGTTCCAGGTGAAATGGTAAATTATAGGTGAAATGATAGATTACAGGTGAGCTGATAGATTACAGATGAGCTAATCAATTACAGATTAATTGAGAAATTACAGATGAATTGATAAATTATGGGTGAAATGATAGATTATAGGTGAATTAATCAATTACAAGTGAGCTGATAGATTACAAGTGAGTTGATCAATTACAGATGAATTGATATACTACAGATGAACTGATAAATTACAATTGAATTGATAAATTACAGATATGCTGATCAATTACAGGTGAGCTGATCAGTTACAGGTGAGCTGACCAATTATAGATTAATTGATAAATTACAGATGAATTGGTAAATGATAGGTGAAATGATAGATTACAGGTGAATTGATAAATTACTGGTGAGCTGATAAATTACAGATATGCTGATCAATTACAGATGAGGTGATTAATTACAGATTAATTGATAAAGTACAGATGCGCTGATCAATTAGAGCTCCTCTAAAATAAAAGCATTCAGGGCAGGAGCTGGGAAAGCATCAGGAAAACATAAATAAATCAAAAGTTTGGGGGATGATATTTTGAGTAGGAGATACCTCAATATGGAATCATGGAATGTGCTGAGCTGGAAGGGACCCACAGGGATGATCAATCCCAAAGCCAAACCCTGCCCAGAGCCCCCAGCAAGCCCAGCCTGGGCATCCCTGGAGCTGTGGCAGCCTCGGGGCCGTGCCCATTGCCTGGGCAGCCTGGGCAGTGCCAGCACCCTCTGGGGGAAGAGCCTTGCCCTGATATTGGTAGGAAAAGAGCTAAAAACCCCTGGAATTATCTTGGAGCATTTGAGGTCCTACTCATGCACAGCTCCTGATGTGGCACCTCCATGGAAAAGGTGCCCCATACCCTGGTTCACAGCTGGGAAGAGAGTTTGGGGTTTGGATTTTCGGATCCCAATCCCCTCCTTCCCCATGGCTCCTCCTGCTCCATCTGGAACGCACCCAGAGGACGTAAATTGTCCTTAACCCTCTCCAGATGCTGCATCAAAGGTGCAGAGGGAGCAGAGGCTGAAGGGCAGGAAGGGAAAGCAGATGTGGAACTGAGGTGCCAGAGGCGCCCTGGCCTTGGATGATGGGATTTGTAGCTGGGATGCACCACTGGGAGCAGGAATTCCAGAGGGGAAAATGGATTCCTTCCCTGTGGGGCTTGGGATGCTGTGTCAGCTCAATTTGCTCTGCTTTAATTATGTTTTTGAGGGAGGTGTTTTGGGGATTAATTTTGGTTGGTTTTGTTCAGATCTGGGAGTTTCATCTCAGGAGTGGAGCTGTGTTTGCTCTCCCAACCCTCAGGTTTAGCTGGCTCCAGGAATTCCTCTCTGCACATGGATTTGAGCCCTGGGGATGGAGCAGCCAAGAAAAGGCTCCACTGGCTGGATCTCAGCTGGTCCTGCTGGGTTTTTGTTCCTCTGAGCTGGTTCCTGGTGCTGAGGGAGGGAAAGGGGCACGGTGGGGCTGGGAGAGGAGATTTGAGCTGTAATGAGGATCCCCTGCCTTCATCAGCACAGTTAGCTTGGGGCCGGTGAGAGGCTTAAGGTGTGCAGGGAGAGAAATGTGAGGGGAAATGAGGTTGTGGAGGGACATCCTGGGCTGGGCCTCAGCTCAGCCTCATCTGGGAGTGTCAGAGTGGGTGCAGACCCCAAAATCCCCACTCTGTCCCCCAGAATGTGTAGTGCTGGATTTTCACTGTGATTTCAGTCTTGTTTCTGCCTCACTCCCGCTGCATTCACAGCTCCTCATTCCAGGGAATCATCACAGGATCCTGGAATGGTTTACGTGGGGATGAGACCTTAAATCCCATCCCATTTCAAATTCCACCCCTGCTATGGCAGGGACACCTCCCACTGTGCCAGGTGCTGCCAGCCCCAATGTCCAGCCTGGCCTTGGGCACTGCCAGGGCTCCAGGGGCAGCCACAGCTGCTCTGGGCACCCTGGCACAGCCCAAACCTCTCTAACCAGCCCTTGCCAGCCTACAAACCCCCTGTGGCAAATGGCACTGGGGGCACCTGCAACCAGCCAGGAAATCATTCTTTCCTTTCCTTTCTCCATTTGCTGCAATGGGTTTTGGTGCTGGTTTCCATCCTTGATTGAGGAATGTGAATGCCAGAGTGGTTTGGGTGGGAAGGGATCTTCAATGGCAGCTGATTGCAGCCCAGGGCCACCTGCCACTGTGCCAGGTGCTGCCAGCCCCAATGCCCAGCCTGGCCTTGGGCACTGCCAGGGCTCCAGGGGCAGCCACAGCTGCTCTGGCAATTCCAGCCCAGCCCCTGCCCACCCTGCCAGGGAACAATTCCCAATTGCCAAGATCCCATCCAGCCCTGCCATTCCTCTGGCACTGGGAGCCATTCCCTGGCTCCTGTCCCTCCATCCTTGTCCCCAGTCCCTCTGCAGCTCTCCTGGAGCCCCTTCAGGCCCTGCAAGGGCTCTGAGCTCTCCCTGGAGCCTTCTCCTCTCCAGGGCAGCACCCCCAGCTCTCCCAGCCTGGCTCCAGAGGGGCTCCAGCCCTGCAGCAGCTCCAGGGGCTCCTCTGGGCTCTCTCCAGCAGCTCCAGGTGCTGCTGATGTTGGAATTCCGAGCTCTGCAGGTGGGGAATCACCTGAGTGGGGGCAGAGGGAAAGAATCCCCCCCTTTTCCTGCTGTCCGTGTTACTGGAGCTGCAGCCCAATCAGGATTGTATTGGATTTCTGTCCCCCCAAAATGGAATTTGTTTCATTGGAGGCTGCCCAGGTTTCAGGATCAGGGAGAGAATTTTGTGCTGCCCTCAGGCTCCCTGTGCCTGATGCTCCAGTGGGATCCAGGAGCCTGCCCAGGCTGGATGTGAGCTGGGTAGATTTAATTATAATTCCATTTATTTAAAGATTTATTTAGATGCCCAACTGAGAGCCCTTTGTGGGGACAAGTTCTTCCTTGGAATATATGGAAATATTGAAAAATATTAAAATATGGAATATTCCATGTTGGAATATGGCATTTTGCAAGCTAATACCTGCAATTTTATATATATATATATATATATATATAAACAAAAAATAAATATAAAAATTATATTTTATAAATATATAAAATATATTAAAATATATTTATATATTTTTATATATTTCTATCTGTATGGTTTTGCCCTGGTGGAGCACTCCGTAGATTAGTGGGAAATGCACTTATCAGCTCTTGAGGAGCTGCCACTTCTCAGCCCAGCTGTTTTTCAATTAAACAGAAATCTGAAGTGCAGCTGTTCATTCCAAAGGCACTTTTTTTCCTTCCCTGCAGAACGCAGCATTTTCCACTGGTGGGGCCTGTAGCTCAGTGCAAAAAGGAATTTTTTTTTATAAAATCCCATTTGAATTCTTATCTAATTTTCAAACAAATGGTACAGCTGAAGGTGAGCTGAGTTTGGGAACTGTTAGCAAAGGTCAGATGAGGTTTTTGGGATGGGGAGAGGATTTATTTTATTTGCTTTAAAAATCTTTTGCTGCTTTAAAAAGGAAAAAAGAAAGCTTGGTTTTATGTGTTCAGCTGTGCCTTGATTTGAGGCTTGAAGGGCCAGCAGTTTTACAGGGATTGTTTGGAGGGTCTGGGAGTAAATCAGGAATTCCTGTGGTGCTAAAAACCATGGAACTGATTGTTCAGGAGGACAAAATCCCATGGTTCAACCCCAAATATTATCCCACTGACCCTAAATGACATGAGCTGCTGGAGTGGAGGCTCCTGTTCACTGCTGGGGAGCAGGAGTGGGTTTGGAGGGAGTTTGATTTGGCCACCAGTGCCATTCCAAGCTCTTGTGATGTTGACTCTTTGCTGGAGTGCCCAAATCCCTGCTCTGAGCTGTAGCTGGGGTGTCCCCACCCTTTGTGACCAACCCACTGGGCTTCCTTCCTCATTGCCCCTTTTCCCTTCCCAAACATGCTGGAGGAATTCCTGTTCCCTCCTGTCCTGGTTTAGGGCAAATTTGGGAGAAAATCTCCAAAGGGGCCCCTCCAGAAAGCAAACCCACACAGCCCCTCCCCACAACTGGGTCGGGAAGGATTCCTTGGAGAGAAGTGGAAAGAACCTGTTTATTTAACAGGCACAGCACCCCCAGCACACAGAATGAACAATACCAGGTGACACCACTCTGTCACCGCTCTGACAAAGATGACAAATTCAGAAAGTCTCTCTGGGGGTGGTCACTCTGTTCTCAGTCCCTCCTGTGCTGGGGCAGCTGCTGCAGCCACAAGGTGCAAACTCTCGGTGTTCCCAGTGTCTTGGTTTGGAAAGCCAGGAGTCTGCTAAGGAAGGCAGGAGCCTTCCCTGAAATGGAGAATGTAAACCCTCCCCATCCCTCCGAATTGCTATAAATTTTAAATTAAGGGACTCTCAGGAAACAAATATGGGAGCAGGAAATAACAGTTCTTTAATAGGGAAGAAAATTAAAAGATAAAATAAACAATGCAGTGAACTAAACCAACACTGCCAGAGTCAGAACCCAAGCTGACACCCTGTGGGTCAGGCTGTTGGCAGCAGTCCCATTGGAATTGTGGCTCAGCCCTCCTGCAGTGTCAGGGCTGGTTCTGCTGGAGCAGGGATCCTGGAGAAAGGTGCAGTCTCTGCCTCTGAAGATCCAGGGCCAGAGGCAGCTGCTGTTCCTCTGGGCAATCCAGTGCAGAAGCCGTGCTGGTGTTCCAGAATCTCCAGATTCTATCCGGGTAGGAATGCTTGGCTCCTCCCTCTGGGCTCCCATCTCCCAATGGGATGCTGTAGTTCTTATCAGCCATGCAGGGACATTCAATAGCTGTTATCAGCAGGTGTCTCCCTGGAGGGAGGAGTGATTGTGGTCACTCAGAGAGAGATAAGGCAAACTGCCCACTTGACAAAAGATAATCTGCCATACAGATGGTAATGGAAAACATCTTGCATTGCAATCTGGAACACCCAGGTCCCAGTCTGGAGCAGGTTTGAGTAGGTCCAAAAAAGAGAAAGGAGAAACAGTCCAGGGAAAATCTAAACTGCTTAGCTAAATTAACTAATGAGCAGAAGCAAAAAGCAAGAGCAAAGCAGGAGTAAGAGCAAAGGGAAAAGCAAAGCAAAAAGCAAAAGCAGCACCATGCACTGCCCTGTCTGTGTGTCCCGCCACCTGTGGGGGAGCAGCTGAGACCAAAACCAAAACAAAACATTCGCTCTGCAGAGCCAGTCTGGAAGGCACAGAACCTGATATCCAGCATGGACAGAACACAGGAATGGGGATACAGCCTCAGAACCTCACCCTAGGACAACTCCCCACACCCCTGCTGGGACAGAGGCTCAGACAAGCCCTGCAAGGGCTGGAAAAGTGCAAACAACCCCTGGGCACCTCCATTTCCCGCTCCTTGGGGCAAAATTCCATATTTCTGGGAGCTGAGCAAATTCCCACTCCATGGGCTCCAAATATCCAAATGTTCCAGAGAAACCCCTCATTAAAACATTGAAACTCCTGGCATTGTCATCTCCTGGGCAGCTGGAGGTGGGACAGGAGGAAATGGCCTCAGGTTGCACCAGGGGAGGGTCAGGTTGGATAAAAGGAAATTTTTTTTTACTCAAAGCATTGGGATATTCACCTCAGAGCAGTGCTGGAGTCACCATCCCTTGAAATGTACCCAATCCAAGCAGAGGTGGCACTTGGAGATGTGGTTTAGTGGTGTTGTGGGATTCATCAAAGGCTGGACTTGATGTTCTTGGAGTTCTTTCCAAAATTGTGATTCCATGGATGGTTTTTGCAGTAAGTTGGATGGAGCAGGATTTACTTGAGATCCCCCTGGGCTGTGCAGAGACACCTGAGCTACAAACAATAAACCAAGAAAACAGCAATTTTCACCTTTTGATGCAGAATCACCCCAAAACACTGAGAGTTGCACTGATTCCTTTTACTGGGATGATGGAAAACCTTCAGCAAGGCCTTGAACTGGTTTGACTTTTGATATTTGCTCAATATTTAAAACAAATCCAGGTGTGTTTGAGCTGGTTTTGTGCTGCGCCAGGATGGAGAATTCCAGCTTTGGGGCAGAACCTGGAAGCAGAACCCAGGGAGTTTGAATCCATAGTAATTAGAAAAGATTTGTGGATTCCTGGTGGGAAATCTGTGAGCAGACGAGTGGGGTTTGTTGGCAGGGACCTGGAAAAAATGAGTCAGACTTCAGGCACAGTGGCCTTGCCACGTCTGGTTCCTGCTGAAAATCCCATGGATGAATGAAATCTCTAATCTTTGGTTTGCTGCTTTTCCAGAATGATTTCCTGGGTGGTTCCAGGTCCCCTCAATGCTGTTCCCCACCAGAAAATGCAGAGGGGGTTTTTACCAAGAGCTTGTTAGAGAGGTTTGGGCTCTCACAGAATACCCAGAGCAGCTGTGGCTGCCCCTGGAGCCCTGGCAGTGCCCAAGGCCAGGCTGGGCATTGGGGCTGGCAGCACCTGGCACAGTGGCAGGTGGCCCTGGGCTGCAATCAGCTGCCATTGAAGATCCCTTCCCACCCAAACCACTCTGGCATTCACATTCCTCAATCCAGGATGGAAACCAGCACCAAAACCCATTGCAGCAAATGGAGAAAGGAAAGGAAAGAATGATTTCCTGGCTGGTTGCAGGTGCCCCCAGTGCCATTTGCCACAGGGGGTTTGTAGCCTGGCAAGGGCTGGTTAGAGAGGTTTGGGCTGTGCCAGGGTGCCCAGAGCAGCTGTGGCTGCCCCTGGAGCCCTGGCAGTGCCCAAGGCCAGGCTGGAGCACCTGGCACAGTGGGAGGTGTCCCTGTGTCCTGGTTTGAACAGCCAGGTGTCTGCTGAGGAGGGCAGGAGCCTTCCTTGAAATGAGGAATATAAGCCCTCTCCCTCTGAATTATTGTAATTTTGAAATTAAGGGGCTGTCAGGCAAAGATATGGGAGTAGGAATAGCAGTTCTGTACAAGGAAATTAAAAATACAAATGCAATAGTACAAACAAACCCTGCCAGAGTGGGAGCAGGCCCTGGCACGCTGTGGCTCAGGCTGTGGCACAGCCCCATCCCATGGGGGCTCAGCCCTCCTGCAGTGCCAGCTGTGGCTCTGCTGCAGCAGGGATCCTGCACAAGGGGGGAGTTTTCCTCTGCAGCTCTGCACCCATGATGGACAATGGTCACCAGTTTATCAATCATCAGTTTGGTCCATTTACATATCAGGGATCAATTCTCCAATTGCAGCTTCAATTAATGAAGCCATTTACCCCCAGTTTGCTCCTCCCCAATTCATTTTTGTTTGTACTTTTTGGGGTCTGAGGCCATAGATTGTCCTTGAACCTCAGGCCTGGAGGAATTGCTTTATCCGACCAAAATATGAGGACAATAACACTCTATATGGAGTTTGGAGTTATGAACTAATGCAGTGCACGATCTGAAAAATACAAAAGTTACAATCCTAAGGCATCACCAGCAGTGACGGGGGATGGAGGCAGCAGAATCTGCCTTCAGCTTCCAGCTGGGACATTCCCCTGGATCACAGGAACAGCAGCGCTGCCTCGGGCACTGCACCACCCACGGCTTAAAGGTGAAAATCCCAAGGTCTTATTGCTAAAGCATCCAGAGCCGAGCTGTTCCTGCAGCTGGGAGCACTGAGGGCTCGTCCTGGACACAACAAGCTCAGCACTGTCTCCTTCCCCTCTCCTTTTGTGCAGCCCCAGCCTGCAGAGCCATTCCTGGGTGGAATCTCAGCTCATTAAACCTGCAGCTCCCTGTTTTTTATTTTTTTTACTTTTTTTTTAAGGAGAGAGCGAGGCAGAGGATTTGCTGGAGTTTATTTGACCTAGTTAAGGGGAATATCAGCTCGCCTCAGGCAGGTAATTAATTTGTCCACACTTCCCGTGGTGCCCGCTGCCAGGCTCTCCTGCAGGTGAGGATGAGTGTGAAAAACGCCAATCACTTGGTTTTTAAAATTTCAAAAGTTTAACAGTAATAAAATGGTTATAAAATAGTAATACAATTAGAGTAATAATAATTTGGACAACTTGAGTTAGGACAATATGAGACAACAAATACAAAGAGTTACGGATGTCTGGGTACCTTTTCTGGGCAGCAGGAGCCCGAAAAAGGACATCTGTTAACAGAGGATTGACCCTTAAAAGCAATAGCCTGTTGCATAGTCATACACTTCATACATGATGCATAAATTCCATTCAAACACAGGATTTTGTCTGGTCATCGTCAACTTCTTCCTTCTAATCCTAACAGCGCCTTCGAGGTGGGAAGAAGTTCATTTCTTCTGATAATGGAGCAATAAATTCTTTTTCTCTGAAAGATTGAGGTGTCCTGTGGCTGCTATCTCACTGTGAATCCTTTCTTTAAAAAAAGTATCCTACATAGCATCGTTTCAACAATTTTTATAACCTAAAACTATATTTAACACACTACTTAAGAGAATTAATACAGCATCACTTTCTGACACAACACATATAGTATTCATTTGAATATTTGCGAAAAGCCAATCATAAAATACATGCATTTTTCACAATGAGGCTCTGCAGCTCCCAGGATTCCTGCCTGGATTTGCAGCTGCCGGCATGGAGAGGAGCAGGAGAGCTGCAGATGGTGCTGCTGGGGGCTGCAGCAGCTGAGGGGATGATGGAAAGCTGCCCCTGCTGCTCTGCCTTTGGCAGGAGCTGCTGCTGCTCCCCTGTGCTTCCAGAGGGCTGCCAGGGCTGCATTCAAGGGTATTTCTGGCAAATTCCTTCTGTGCTGCTCATTCCCAGCTCCTTGTCCCCATGTGCAGGACAGGTGACATGAGGTGACACCACCCCCATCCCCTGTTCCTTTCAAATTCAGCCCCAGCTCAGCCCCAGGGCCCTCTCCCCATGTGCAGGACAGGTGACATTGAGGTGACACCAACCTCATCTCCTGCTCCTTTCAAGCTCTTTTTGCATTGCTCATCCCCAGCTCAGCCCCAACTCCCTGTTCCTGTTCCTGTCCCATGGCCAGGACAGGTGACATTGAGGTGACACCAAGGTGACACCAACCCCACCCCTGCTCCTGAGACCCCAGCCCCAGAGCTGGGTGATTTTGTCCCTCTGTTCGTCCTGCTCCAGGCTCTGCCTTTGGCAGTTCAGCTCTGCCCCTGGGGCTTCATTTTTAGCAAAGCATCGAACGAGGTGGGCACGGGGCCAAGCCACGGTGGCAGGGAGGTGACAGTCACCCTTCCAATGACACTCACTTGGGTTCTGGCTCAGAGTTGAATTTGTGGAGCTCAGCTCAGGGGAAAAAGAAAAATGAGGATTTTTAATATTTAAGTCTCTGTTGTAAGGATTTCTTGGTTGCCCAAACTGATGTGGTTCTCACAGGTCTGGAGTCATCAGTTCCCTGAATTTATTTATTCCCACTCTTCCCCATCCCACTGGAATAGAGCGATGTTCAGAAGGTTAAAAAGTCCCTAAAGGTGCTTTATTTTTAACCTGGAAATCCTGAACTGACAGAAAGACAAACCCCAAACTCTTGTCTGGTTTAAATGGTAGCGTTAAAAGAAAAGAAAATAGAAATGTTCTTGGTAGCTGTGAGGACCTCTGAAAGAGAAGATCAGATTTAATGAGAAATCATTAAGACAGGTAAATAACATAAAACTGAACTTCTGGGACCTGACACAGCATGAAAAGGTACTCTGTGAGGTTTTTTTGAATTGCCTTTTTTTTCCCAATATTTTCCTACATTTTCCTTGTTATTGATGTTGGTTGTAGGGCTTTGAAAACAGACTAAAGGAAATGGACACAACACCAAGAAAAAGCTAAGAAATCAATGAATCAGGTGCAAGAAAAAGAACAATTAGGGCACCACACTCCCAGATAGGAGCAGCATCGCTTGGTCAGCAGTTCAGGGCCTTTGTCCCATTTGAAATTATTTGAATTGCAGATTTTCTGCCACAAATTCTTTGGCGATCCAGAATCCCGAGAAAGAGAGATCACAGAATCATGGAATGGTTTGCATTGGGATTAAAATCCCTTTTTGTGGATGGGCAGGGCCACTTGGCACTGTTTCAGGTTGTTCCATCCAACCTGGCCTTGGACATCAATGATTTTCCTGGTGTTCATTCCAAGGATGTGACCCTGGAGCTTCAGTTCCAGGATAATGGGAATAGGGATATTTCTCACCTCACCTTCCTAGAACTTGGATTTTTTTTTTCCCCCAGTGGAAAAAAATCATCTTAAAAAATGCAGCATCATTTTTTTTAAAGTGAAGAATAAGCTGGAATAAAGAGAATCCTTTGATTTATGTGGCAATGCCAAAAAACCTAATGGACATTAGAGGACAGGGAATATTTGTCTAATGCACCCTTGGATCATTCCGGCGTCGATGCTGGGAAGCACGGGGCTGTTTTTCTGGAATTTGTTGTATTTTGGGGAAAAGCAGTGTTGTTGCTGGGAAAGAGAAGGAGATTGAGAGGCATCAGGAAAGGCAGGAGTGGGGAGATGTCCTGGACAATGGACAGGAGAGAGGTCACAGTGCTGGAAATGGGAATGATGGATTCATGGGAGCCAAGCAAGGAATCCTGGGAGCTCAGAGCTTTGGGGTATTTGGTTAAATAAGGAGGTTTTTGGTTAAATAAGGAGGTTTTTAAGCTGTGACCTCCAGAACGCCCAGAACTGACTCCCTAATTTCCTGGGAGGTTCCAGCATTCCCAGCCGGCACCTCCTCGGGAACGGCACCCGGATCCTGCCGGGGCAGGCGCTGCTGCCCGAGCTCCTTCAGCCTTTCTGGGCAGCTCATTCTTCTTCTTCTGCTTCTTTTCTTCTTCTTCTTTACTTCTTCTTCTTTTCTTTGTCTTTTCCTTCTTTTTCTTCTTCTTCTTCTTCTTCTTCTTCTTCTTCTTCTTCTTCTTCTTCTTCTTCTTCTTCTTCTTCTCCTCCTTCTCCTCCTCCTCCTTCTTCTTCTTTTTCTTCTCCTTCTTCTCCTTCTCCTTCTCCTTCTCCTTCTCCTTCTCCTTCTCCTTCTCCTTCTCCTTCTCCTCCTCTTTCTCCTTCTCCTTCTCCTTCTCCTTCTCCTTCTCCTTCTCCTTCTCCTTCTCCTTCTCCTTCTCCTTCTCCTTCTCCTTCTCCTTCTCCTCCTTCTTTCATTTCCTCTCCCCAAAATTCACCCCAGCCTTGTTGTGGCTGCTCAGCCCCCGGGGGGTGTTGGAGGCTTTTTGGCTGCAGGAGGGAGAATTCCCCCGGTTTGGAATTTCCATATTCATGTGCCTGGGATTTCTGAATCACTGCATCTCACTCGGGGTTGTGGCAGCAGCGTTCCCTCCCCTCCCAACACCCCCTTCCCAACATCTAATCCTTGTTTCCAAACAACTGGCAGGCTTAGGATGAGGGGGAAAAAATAAAGGAAAAAAATGAAGCATAGTCCAGAACTCATGGAATAGGTTTGGAAGCTGCCAGGTTTTAAGCATGAAGTATTTTGAGATTTTGGGGTGATTATTTATTTACTCGTTGTGTTTTGTTTTGTAGGTTTTGAGGATTTTAGGGTCAAGTTTTCTTGGGGTTGAGGCTGTTGCACAAAAGTGGAACTTTCCCAGAGCTCCAGGAAAGGAATGGGGCCTTTAAGGAAAGCAGTGTTGGGATATTCTGGGGAAATGCTGAGTTTGCAGCTTTCAGATCAATCCAGGGAGAGCAGCTCAGAGTGGCACTGCTGGGATGTGATCCCTGTCACTGGAATGTGATCTCTGTCACTGGAATGTGATCTTTGCCATTGGGATAAGATCTCTGTAACTGGGATGTGATTTCTGTAACTGGAATGTGATCCCTGTCACTGAGATCTGATCCCTACCCTGGTATGGGATCCCTGCCCTTGGGATGTGATCCCTGTCATTGGGATCTGATCCCTGCTGCTGGGATCACTCTGTTGAGTTTTCCTCAGGGATTCTAGTCCTGGCTGGAGGGAATCAGGCAGGGAGGAGTTACCCCATTCTGCATCTTGCTCTGAATGCTGGCAGGGGAGTGCTGGTGATGGAATCCCTTGTTCCTGTGCACACCCAGGTCTCTGTGTCCACTTTCCATAGAATCAAGGAATTAGGGAATGGTTTGGGTGGGAAGGGACCTCAAAACTCATCCAGTGCCACCCCAGGGACACTCCCACTGTGCCAGGTGCTGCCAGCCCCAATGCCCAGCCTGGCCTTGGGCACTGCCAGGGCTCCAGGGGCAGCCACAGCTGCTCTGGCAATTCCAGCCCAGCCCCTGCCCACCCTGCCAGGGAACAATTCCCAATTGCCAAGATCCCATCCAGCCCTGCCATTCCTCTGGCACTGGCAGCCATTCCCTGGCTCCTGTCCCTCCATCCTTGTCCCCAGTCCCTCTGCAGCTCTCCTGGAGCCCCTTCAGGCCCTGCAAGGGCTCTGAGCTCTCCCTGGAGCCTTCTCCTCTCCCACTCTCACTTCCCAGCTCTCACTTTACCCAAAGCCTTGCAGAGGTGGGATATGATGGAATTGCACCTCCACCATTCCCACCTATCCCAGTGTGATCCTGTGGGACAAACCCCCAGGTGCAGTGACAAACCCCAGTGGGGCTGGGCGGAGAGGCTGCTCTGGGGGCACAGAGCTTCCACTGCTCCTTGTACAAGGTCTGTAGGGCTCAGCTCAGGGAGTGAAATGTCCTGTCCTGGGAGGGTTCTGAGTTCAGATCCTCTGGTTTGAGGGCTGTGCCTGAAATCCACATGGATTTACTGGGAATGCTCTCGGTGCTGGGTGATGCCGTGGGGCTGCAGCAGTGAACTCACAGTGAACCCTGAGCGTGGGCTGGGCTCAGCCCCCGGGTTCTGTCAAACCCTGGGCTGAAAAGGAGCCTCTGTGCTCCAGGGGCAGCAGGGCCAGCTCTGGGCATTCCTGTCACAGCCCTGCCCCTATCCCTGTCACAACCTTGCCTCGATCCCTGTCACAGCCCTGTCCCGATCCCTGTCACAGCCCTGTCCTGATCCATGTCATACTCCTATTGCAATCCCTGTCACAGCCCTGACCTGATCCCTGTCACAGCCCTATCCCAATCTATGTCACAGCCCTGCCCCTCTCCTTGTCACAGCCCTGTTCTGATCACTGTCACAGCTCTGTCCTGAACCCTGTTACAATTGTGTCCTGATCCCTGTCACAACTCTATCCCAATCTATGTCACAGCCCTGTCCTGATCCCTGTCACAGGTGTGTCCTGATCCATGTCACAGCCCTGTCCCTATCCCTGTCACAACCCTGTACCAATCCCTGTCACAGGTGTGTCCTGATCCATGTCACAGCCCTGTCCCTATCCCTGTCACAGCCCTGTCCCTATCCCTGTCACAGCCCTGTCCTGATCCCTGTCACAGGTGTGTCCTGATCCATGTCACAGCCCTGTCCCTATCCCTGTCACAACCCTGTACCAATCGCTGTCACTGCCCTGCCCCAATCACTGTCACAGCCCTGTCCTGATCTCTGTCACAGCCCTGCCTCTGTTCATGTCACAGCTCTACCCCTATCCCTGTCACAGCCCTATCCCAACCACAATTCCTGTCACAGCCCTGTCCTGATCCCTGTCACAGCCTTGTCCCAATCCCAATTCCTGTCACAGCCCTGTCCTGATCCCAGTCACAGCACTGTCCCTATCCCTGGCACAGCCCTGTGTCACATCAGGCAGAGGGAGATGTCACCATCCAGGCTGAACTTTCCTGCTGAACCACTGAACCTCCCATTCCTGCTCACAGCAAAAAGCAGGAGGGGATGGGGGAGGGGTGTGATTAAAACAAATCCTAAATTCGGGGCTGAAATCATCTGAAAGCTGTGATTAAATCCAAGTCTCTGCTGCTGCAGCTCTGGAAATCTCTGTGCAGCTGGCACGGCTGAGGCAGCCCCAACACTGCCTGGGATGGGTGACAGTGCCAAGGCCTGGCTTTGGGGACATCAGTGGGACCTGGAAGGTTTGGGGTGTCCCTCTGCAGCAGTAGGAGCAGAGCACTGTGGGCACAGCCCAGCCCGGCCCATCCCATCCCATCCCATCCCATCCCATCCCATCCCATCCCATCCCATCCCATCCCATCCCATCCCATCCCATCCCTGCCAGGGCTGGGTGGGGGCAGGAAAAGCAGATCTGTGGTTCTGAGGTAGAATTTGTATCAGGAACAAACCCCCAGGATGGGAAAAGGGTTTTCCTTGGAAATCTTTCCTGAACCTCTCCAGCTGGGCACTCTGGGAACAGGTGGATCAGGATGGGATCAGGGAGGATCCCTCATGGAGCAGAGATGGGATCAGGGATGGAGCAGGGTTGGGATTCCACATGGAGAGGATGGGATCAGGATGGGCAAGTTGGAATCCAATGGAACAAAGATAGGATCAGGACGGATCAGGAATGGGATCCACATGAAGCAGGGATGGGATCAGATGGGATCAGGGATGAGATCGTACATGAAGCAGGATGGATCAGGAGGGGATCGCAGATGGATGAGGATGGGATCCACATGGGCAGACAGGATCCAGATGGAGCAATGAGATCAGGGATGGGATCCCAGATGGAGCGGGATAGAGCAGGATGGGATCAGGGATGGGATCCCACATGAAGCAGGATGGGATCCCATAGAGCAAATGGATCAGGGATGGAGCAGGCTGGATCCAGATGGGTAGATGGGATCAGGATGTGATCAGGGACAGAGCAGGGTTAGAATCCCACATGGAGCAAGGATTGGATCAGGATGGGATCAGGGATGGGATCCCAGATGGAGCGGGGCTGGTGGCAATAATGGGAGCTCCCTTAGTGCTGCTCAGGCATTTCCTAGACATCTCCCAGCACAGCTCTGGAGTGCATTTTCCTGCTAATTGGCCTAATTAGGCAGGGAAGGAAGGTATCTCATGAGCAGGACTAACAGCCGAATAATGGCTTTTCATTGGGAGCACTGTAATTCCTGCTCCTGCCTGGAATCACCTGGGACAAGGGCTGATTTCCCAGCCCTCCCAAACCCACCAGATCACCAGCGGGGCCATCCAAAAGCAGAAGTATTGGAATTAAATCCCAATATTGCTGGATGGAATGTGCCTGGGCTCGTCTGACCCTTGCTGCTGGACCAAGGGCGGCATCTGTGGTGGTTTCACCTCAGAGGCACCTTTGGCTGTCTGGGTGTGTGGTGTTTCACCCCACAGACACTCTGGGCTGTGGGTGTGTGGTGTTTCACCCCACAGACACTTTGGGCTGGCTGGGTGTGTGGTGTTTCACCCCACAGACACTTTGGGCTGCCTGGGTGCTGCACTGGGCCCGTGGGGACAAGGCCAGGCCTGCAGGAGCTCTGGTGGTGCTGGGATGGAGCTTCCCCCCATAACAGGGGCTGCTCCTCAGGTTCCCCTCTGGCAGAGAAGCTTTAAGGGGATGGTGAAGGAAAGGAGTCGGTTCTGATGGAGGGTTTGGATGCAGAGCTTTATTCTGGCCCACAGGCCTCTGAATGCAGCAGCAGCTCCAACAGAACTCCCTGAGCCCGTGGTTGCTGCTCCTTTGAAGCCCGGGGAGAGGGGCAGGGAAGGGGCAGGGAGCCACCAAGCAGGGACAGGAGGGGAGGGACAAAGGGACAAAGGACACCTGGATGGTCCAGTGCCCCCCAGGGCTGAGAGGCATCTTTTGAACTCTGCCAATCACACCATGCCCTTGCTGAAATGCCAAGATTGAGGGACAGCACTTAGCAGGGGCAAGGGTGGGGAAGGGAGAGGTTGTTGGCACACCTGGGTGAAGAACCAGGATCCTGAGATGGGCTAATACATCACACTGCAACACAGAAATCATCTGGGAGACTCCGAGCCTTAATCCCGAGTTTAATCCCCTTGTGTAAGGCGGGCACCGCTGCTCACCCCCCCGCAGCTGTGAATTTAATCCGGGCTTTAATCCGGGCTCTCCCCAACCCCGATTGTGGCAACTCCAACACTTGAAACCCTTGAAAAGCAAAAATTCCCGCGGCCACTTCATCCCCGAGCGCCGCTTGTCGCTTTTGTGCCGCGATAACCCGGGGGAAGCCTGGGGATTATCCTGAGTGCTCTGAAAACAAGAGCGGCAAAAGGAAAAGGGATTAACTCCTTGCTGGAAGCAAATTAATTCAGCCAAAACATCATCAGCTCACCTCCAGCAGGTCACCGAGGGCTGATCAAGTGGCTCAGTGGCTCTGTGACTCTGCTGCTCCTTTTTTGTGTCCGTAAATAAAATTCTGCCTGTCCGTACCAAAATTTCTGGGCTCAGCAACAACTGGGATATGGACTTGTTTCTAAAATTTAAAATAATAATTAAAAAACCTAATTGTATTTGGTTTTCTAAGGCCCGCAGGTTAAATCTTGAGGTGGCCATCTCCTCTTGGCAAAGGAAAAAGGATTAACTCCTTGTTGAAACAATTCAGCCAAAACACCATCAGCTCACCCCCAGCAGGTCACCGAGGGCTGATGAAGTGGCTCAGTGGCTCTGTGACCCCGCTGCTCCTTTTTTTGCATCTGAAAATAAAATTCTGACAGCCCTTACCAAAATTTTTGGGCTCAGCAATAATTGGAATATGGGCTTGCTTTTAAAAATTAAAATAATAATTAACAAAAAATGGATTGGATTAGGTTTCCTCATGCCCACTGTTTGAATCTTGAGGTGGCCATCTCCTCTTGGCAAAGGAAAAGGGATTAACTCCTTGCTGAAAGCAAATTAATTCAGCCAAAACACCATCAGCTCACCCTCAGCATGTCACCGAGGGCTGATCAAGTGGCTCAGTGGCTCTGTGACCCCGCTGCTCCTTTTTTTGTGTCTGAAAATAAAATTCTGCCAGTTCATACTGAGATTTTTAGGCTCAACAATCACTGGGATATGGGCTTGCTTCTAAAAATTACAAAAAATAATTAAGAAGGAGCTGGATTGGGTTTTCTCAGGCCGAAGGGAAGGGAAGGGAAGGGAAGGGAAGGGAAGGGCTTTGGGTCCTTCCCAGGTCTGGAATTCAATTAACAAAGCCTGGAGGCTCCAGTGTCACTTCAGGGCTGTTGCAAGGGAAAAATGAGAGATTGGCATGGCCAGGGAAAGGGATCCAGAGGAGAGTCTGAGCTGGGAGTTGTAAAATTGGCTTTTAGTTTGCAGTTCATGCACTACATCAGACATAAAACATACATACATAGGAGTATTTTATAGCTAAAATTCAATAATTTTGGTATAAATTTATAGTTATATATTATATATTACATATTATATAAATAATATATTTATACAATATATATTAATATTATATATTATATAGTATGTTTACAATTACACAATATAATACAAATGTATATATTTAATATACATTTATATAAAATAATATATTTAAATAGCATTTTCATATATATACATTTATACATATATATATTTATAAAAGTGCATATTTTATAATTATGCATATGTTATATGTAATATATTTTATACTGTATTATGATACTATATATTCTATATTAGTATATTATTATATAATAAATTTTAAACTATACTATATGGTATAGTATATTTTATTGCATTATATAATATGCAATATATAATATTAACACCTTATTTCTGATAGCATATTCTTATAAATTACATTATATCTATAAGTAATAATGCATATTAAAAAAGTATGACTGTATAATGTATCTATACTGTATAATAGTTGCATAAATGAATAAAATAGTCCATATATATACATAAATAGAATTCTGGGATCACTGAGGCTGGAAAAACCTTACAAGGTCACCAAATCCAGGCTGTGCCCAATGCCCACCCTGTCCCCTGCCCAGAGCTCTGAGTGCCCTCTCCAGGAATTCCTGAGACACCTGCAGGGATGGGCACTGCAAAGCTCCCTGGGCAGCCCCTGGCAAGGCCTGAGCCCCCTTTGCATGGGGAAATTCCTGCTGTGCCCACCCTGAGCCTGCCCTGGCCCAGCCTGAGGCCGTTCCCTCTGCTCCTGTCCCTGTGCCCTGGAGCTGAGCCTGATTTCCCCCATTTCCACACAGGAATATTTGTGGGATGAGCCCCTGGCTTGGAGCAGAATCCTTTCAGCTTGGGATTTTTTGGAACATCCCTGGTCGTGTTCCACATCCAGCCACTTGTTTCCAGCACTATTTCCTATTTTTGGCATTTCGGGAGGGACACAGACTGGGGCTGGTGGAGGGAAATCAGCTCTGAGCAGGAGCAGGAGGGCTGAAATCAAACCCCATCCTGGCTGGAAAACAAACAAAAAGCAGTTAAAAAAAAAAAAGAAAAAAGAAAAAAGAGAGAGATCTGGAGCCCCTGCCCAGATGGTCACCGCAGGGCCCCGTGGGGAGCAGGGATGGAAATCAGGGAAATGAGGGGATTTTAATTCCTGCAATCATCACCATCCTGTCAGCTCGGCAATGGGGAGAACAATCAACAGCTGACTCTGATGGGACATTTCGCCGTTGCCATTGGAAACGTTCGCGGCTCCTTCCAAAAAGCCCGAGCCGGGGGAAGGATGCGAAGAGCACGAGATTCCTGCTCGCTTTCCAGCAGGGATTTTTTATTTATTTATTTTTTTTCCTGGAGGTCATTTGAGGATAAAAGCAGACAATGATTGATCAGGGGCAAAGTGGCTCCATCTGGCTCGGGGATCCGAGTGTTTTGCGCCGCTTTCCCAGGTAGTTTTGTCGGTTTAGGAGCTCAATTCTATCCCTAAAATAGAATTTTAGATTTGTGAGAGAGGCTGCAAATCCCCCGTGGTTTCAGCAGAGCTCCGTGGTAGTGATACAGAAACATTTTTAATTGCAACCCTCTGCTCTTAACAGCCTTTCATCCACGTGTTCCGTTTTTTTCTGCATCCTTAAAAGACTCCTTTTGGATGTCTTGTGGCAGGAATGACTCATCTCACCTGACACGAGGAGGGGGAAAACCGGAGCCTGCTTTTTTTCCTGCCTCCTTTCCTTCTGATCTCGGAATTTGTAATTCCTCTGCTGTGTTTAAAGCCTCAGCATCCCCTCAAGAAAACAACCCCGGGGTGGGCTGAGGGAGAGGAGAGGGAGGAAGGACAGGGCAGGGGGGTCCTGGGAGGGGTTTAGGGCTGCCTGTGGGGTTTAGGGTCAGGTTTGGGTTTGTCCCTCTGTTTGTACCCCTCAAGTGCCCTCTGTGCCAAGAAAACCCCCAGGGAAGGGAAGGAAAAAGGGGAAAGGGGAGAGGAAAAGGGGAGGGAAAAGGGGAAAGGAGAGGAAAAGGGAAAGGGGAAGGGAAAGGAAAAGGGGAAAGGAAAGGAAAAGGGGAAAGGAAAGGAAAAGGGGAAAGGAAAAGGGGAAAGGAAAAGGGAAAGGAAAGGAAAAGGGAAAGGAAAGGAAAAGGGAAAGGAAAGGAAAAGGAAAGGAAAGGAAAAGGGAAAGGAAAGGAAAAGGGAAAGGAAAGGAAAAGGGAAAGGAAAGGAAAAGGGAAAGGAAAGGAAAGGAAAGGAAAAAAGGAAAGGAAAGGAAAGGAAAGGAAAGGAAAGGAAAGGAAAAGGGGGAAAGGAAAGGAAAGGGAAAGGAAAGGAAAGGAAAGGAAAGGAAAGGAAAGGAAAGGAAAGGAAAGGGAAAGGAAAGGAAAGGAAAGGAAAGGAAAGGAAAAGAAAAGGAAAGAAAAAGGAAAGGAAAAAGGAAAGGAAAAAGGAAAGGAAAGAGGAAAGGAAAGGAAAGGAAAGGAAAGGAAAGGAAGGAAGGAAAGGAAAGGAAAGGAAAGGTTGGAAAGGGAAAGAGGAAGAAAGAAAAAGGGAAAGGAAAAAGGTAAAGGAAAGGAAAAAGGAAAGGGAAAGGAAGGAAAAGGGAAAGGGAAAGGAAAGGAAAAGGAAAGGAAAGGAAAAGGGGAAAGGAAAGGAAAAGGGGAAAGGAAAGGAAAAGGGGAAAGGAAAAGGGGAAAGGAAAGGAAAAGGGGAAAGGAAAAGGTGAAAGGAAAGGAAAGGGTATGTTTAGAATTCATCCATTTTTCCCCTCCAAACCTCCAAGCACTGGAGGTCACTTGGAGGGAGTCACAAAGAGCTGGAGCTCGAAGGGACCCTTTAAGGGCCACTGAGTCCAACCCCCTTAATGAGCAGGGACACCTTCCCCAGGACCCCCCAACCCCTACACCAGGTTCTCAGAGCCTCCTCCAACCTTCCCCCCCTTCACCTGACATCTTTCAGCTCATGTTCCTGTGGCCTGAGCGCTGAAATAAACCCCAAAATCCCAAAATATCCCTTTCCTGTGACCTCACCTCCGCTGCGGTGACAGCGGCACCTTCAGGGCGGGACATTCAGCCCTGGATGCCCGAATAACCCCGGGGTGTCAGATTTCTCCTCCTCCCTCTCCCGAGTGCCTCAGAATTGCCTCAGAATTATCCCCAGCCCTGGGAATTTCAGCTGAGTCAGGCTGGTACGGGAGGGAAGCCTTGGAATATTCGGGGAAGGCTGGGGTTAATTAGTGCTCTGTGTAATTAGTGCTGTGTGAGTGCTGGGTGTTGTTTCCTGGCCTGGAGGATTTCCTGGGATGCTCCAGCTCCTGTTCCCGAGCTCCTGAGCAGCCAAAGTTCACCTGGGAATTGTCACAGGCCACCCCTGTCCCCAGAGTAGGGTGGCAGTGGCTTTGAAGCAGCTTTTTGTTGGAATTCAGAATGGGTTCCATCCCTCTGAATTCCAGAATTGGAATTTGGGATGAATTCCATCCTTTTGAATTCCAGAACTGGAATTTGGGATGGATTCTGCCCCTTTGGATTCCAAAACTGAAATTTGGGATGGATTCCATCTCAAATTCCAGTTCCAGAACTAGAATTCCATCCCTCTAAATTCCAGAATTGAAATTTGGGATGGATTCTGCCCCTTTGAATTCCAGAACTGAAATTTGAGATAGATTCCATCCCTTTGAATTCCAGAATTGAGATTTGGGATGGATTCTGCCCTTTGGAATTCCAGAACTGTAGGTTTGATGGATTAGGGTTTCCATTCACTATTGATATATTGAACCAGAATTGAATTTCGGATGGATTCCATCCCTGAGTTCAAAACTAATTAGGAGAATCTGCCCTTAATTCAAACTGAAATTCAGGATGGATTCTGCCGCTTTTAATTCCAGAACTGGAATTCAGGATAGATTCCATCCCTTTGAATTCCAGAACTGGAAATTGGGATGGATTTCATTCCTCTGAACTCCAGAATTGGAATTTGGGATGGATTCCATCCTTTTGAATTCCAGAACTGAAATTTGGGCTGGATCCCATCCCTCTGAATTCGGGATGGATTCCTGGAGCACACCCAGCCCATCCTGAGCTTTGTGCTCTTCCAGGCTTGGAAAACCCCCTGGAATCTCCAGGCGCCCTTCAGGGGAAGGGAGGGACTGGGGCTCTCCCAGAATTTCCTTTCTGCAATTATTGATGTCAGCATGGAATTGGAGAATGGGATGGGAAATCCTCCTGGACATTTTTCACTGGGAAAAGCCACAAAGTCACACCTTGGTTGTCACCAAAACTGTGGGAGAACCAAAAAAAAAACCAAAACGAAAAACCAACTCTCCAAGGGCATTTTTAGTGTTAGGGAATGGAGGCATTGCTTTGTTCTGGCCAAGATGTGCAAAAGAAATCATTTCACCCTCGCATTGCTGGTGAATCCCTTCCCACATGGGACTTTTCCAATATTTATCCATGAAAAACCCATAGAAATACATTGGATCAATGCCATTGATCCCAAATAACCCAATTCTCAGTGTTTGTGTTCCTATTGATCATTGACAATTAAAGCTTTTATTTTATTTTTCATTTAATTTAATTTTGGATTGCTCCTAACCAGGAAATATTTGGGAAAACAGCACAAAGAGCTGTTGTTAATCTCAGGAGTTCCTAAATTTTGGATAAATTGGCTCTGGGCTTGCAAGAAGTGATTCTGTGAAGATTAAACTCATCAGTCCTCACCTGGTGAACAAATCCTTTGAGGAGAATCTTTAATTCCCTCCCCCCCTGGGCAGAAACAAACCTCTGACTAAAATAAGTTAAAAATTTTAAAAATTGATTAATCTCCAGCCCTGGGAGCAGGATCTGCTGGAATATTGGAGTTGGATCCACAGGAGAATTTTGGCTCTTTGCACCTCCAGCAGTGACTAAAGACCTTAATAATGACAGCTTATTTATAAATTATTTATTTAGAATGGATTAAAATTATTTATGTCATTATGAAAAATTAAAATTTCAATTAAATTTGTTTATTTCAATTTGAAAACTTTGGGGCTGTTTGCTTTAAGGGCTGCTCTCCTTCATTCCCACTGCTTCTGGATGTGCCAGGCTGAATTTATCCTGGAGTAAATTTATCCCAGAGTGAATTTATCTGACTTTTCCCTTACAATCTTGCCCTAAATTGCGGTTGGATTTTCTATGGAAATTCTGAACAAATCCTTTTTTTCTTCCACACGGGGCAAAGACAAACCTCTGACTAAAAATAATGTTTAAAATTTAAAAAATTTGATTAATGTCCAACGCTGGGAATGTGATCTCCTGGAATATTGGATCCACAGGAAAATTTTGGCTCTTTGCACCTATACCAGTGATTAAGGATCTTACTAATGACAACTTATTTACAATTTATTTATTTAGGATTTATTAAAATTATTTATGTCATTATGAAAAATTAAAATTTCAATTACATTTATTTATTTCAAATTTGAAAACTTTGGGGCTGTTTGCTTTAAGGGCTGCTCTCCTTCATTCCCAATGCTTCTGGATGTGCCAGGCTGAATTTATCCTGGAGTAAATTTATCCAGGAGTGAATTTATGCAGGATTGAATTTATCCTGCAGTGAATTTACCCAGTGAATTTATCCTGACTTTTCCCTGACAATCCTGCCCTAAATGCTGTTGGATTTTTCCATGGAAATTCTGCTCTGATCCCCATTTTGCCCCTTTGATCTCCACTTTTTTATGTGCAGTGGCTCCTTTTGGTTTATTTCAGATGTACCAGCACAAAAATGCAGCAACTGTTTCAACTAAAGTTTTAAATTTTAAATTAAAGGCTCAAATTAAATGTTTTGAAACAAAATAAAAGGTGCTGTTTTCTGTTCTCCAGGTGGGAACAGAGAGAGGATGAATTTCCTCTTTTCTCATCACAGAATCTCTTCTTGCAAGCCCAGAGTAAATTTATGCAAAATTTGGGGATTTCTGGCAGAGATTAATAACAGCTTTTTGTGCTGTTTTCCCAAATATTTCGTGGTTAGGAGCAATGGAAAATGAAGTTAAATAAAAAAATAAAATGAAAGCTGAAATTAAAATAATTGGAGTTACCTGTGGGGAGCAATTCATGGAGTCAGGAATGCAGAGCTGGCCACGAGGCTTTTATAGAAACAATTATTAAATGTGAAAAGGTTAAAATGTCCTTTTTCCTCTCATTTTGGGGAAACTGGGCTGGGGGTGAGGAGGAGGATGAGGAGAGAGAAAAAAAAAAAAAGAGGGAAGATGGTAGTGAGATGTTCATTTGCCTTTATTTGTGTAATTAACTCCCGGCTAATGAGGAGCAGAACAGATTTTGTTTCTCTGGGTTGCTCCGAGGGAGGAATCCAGAGCCTGGTGGTTGATCCCAGGGGGATTAGGTTGGATCTCCTTGGGAAAACAGGAGCGGAGCCAAGGAAAACTGAACATTCCTGCAGGGCAGGGCAGAGCCTGGCAGGGTTTGTGTCCCCTGGTGCCACCTGGGCTGTGACAGCTGAGATTGTGAACCCTGGGGCTGCTTGGGGTGGTGGGAAAGGGAAGGGAAGGGAAGGGAAGGGAAGGGAAGGGAAGGGAAAGGGAAGGGAAGGAAAGGGAAGGGAAGGGAAGGGAAGGGAAGGGAAGGGAAGGGAAGGAAGGGAAGGGAAGGGAAGGGAAGGGAAGGAAGGAAGGGAAGGAAAGGAAAGGAAAGGAAAGGAAAGGAAAGGAAAGGAAAGGAAAGGAAAGGAAAGGAAAGGAAAGGAAAGGAAAGGAAAGGAAAGGAAAGGAAAGGAAAGGAAAGGAAAGGAAAGGAAAGGAAAGGAAAGGGAAGGGAAAAAGGGAAAGGGAAGGGAAAAAGGGAAAGGAAAGGGAAAAAGGGAAAGGGAAGGAAAGGAAAAGGAAAAAAAGGAAAGGAAAGGGAAAAGAAATGAGAGGGGAAAGGGGAAAAGGAAAAAGTAAAAGGGGAAGGGAAACAGGAAAAGGGTAAGGAAAAAGGGGAAGGAAAAAAGGAAATGAAAAAGGGAAAGGAAAAAAGGAAGAAAAAAAGAAAAGGGGAAAAGGAAAGGAAAATGGAAAGGAAAAAGGGGAAAGGGAAAAGGAAAGAAGGAGAAAGGAAAAAGGGAAAAGGAAAGAAGGAGAAAGGAAAAGGGGAAAGGAAAAGAAAGGAAAAGAAAGGAAAGGAAAATGGGAAAGGAAAGTGCTGTTTTCCCCAAATTTTTCCTCCTCTCCTGGTGGCAGAAATTGGAATCCTGAAGCTCTGGCAGATTCAGGCTGCAGGAGGGTTCAGGTTTGTTCCCTCTGCTGCTCCAAGGGATGAAAATAAAAGGCAGGAAAGGGTGGATGAAACCTGCAGAGGTTCAGAGCTCAGAGCTGGCAGCTCTGTCTGTCTGAAGACTTCAGCATTCTCCAAGTTTCTCCTGATATTCCAGTTTTTCCTGGCCATGGACCTGACCTCCTGCTCACTTTTCCCATTCTCTGCTCACCCTCTCACGCTGCTCAATCCGGCCCAGGGCAGTGTGGGGTGAAATCAGATCTCCCAAATTCCCTCTCAGCAAGAGAGCTGGCCCAGGGCTGCCCTTCCATCCTTTCCCTCCCCATTTTCCAGCTGTCCCCGGCATTCCCAGCCTGCCAGGGCTGTCCCGTGCTGGGGATGTGGCTGCAACTCCTCCCCAGCTGGAACCTCCTGGGTGAGAGATTTAGAGGCTGTTTGAAGATTTCTTTCCTACTGAAGTTGATCCAAAGGGACAAAGCAGGCTGGGGAAAGCTCCAATCTTGGTTTTCAGCCCGGAGAGGAGGGATAATTTCTCATTCCCTGCTCTGGGAAGGACAGCCCTGGCTGCTAGCAGTGAGCACCAGCCCCTGGGATGAGATTCCCCATGAGAATATTCCCTGATTCCCCATGGGTTACAAAATGAACCTGCTGAACATTGACATTCATATTTTCTCAGGGATTTTTTTTTGCCTTTTTTTAGAGCACTGCAGCCCTGGGAGTGCCAGGGCTGTGCCAGGGGTGTGCCAGGGGTGTGTCAGGGGTGTGCCCAGCCCAGGGCTCTGCACACACAAGGTTTCCTGTCCCCAGGAAAAAGAGAGACAGAAGAGTGTGCTGGGGAATTGTGGAGACCTTGGGGAAGCGTAAAAATCCTCCATCCCCAGCCTGTGAGCAGCTGAGTGTGCCAGGGGTGTGCCAAGGGTGGGAAAAGCCTGGTGTTCCCTGGAGGTGGCTCTGTGTGTGTTCTGCATATAAAGGTTCCTGTCCCCAGCAAAAAGAGAGAAAAGGCTCTGCAGGGGAAGAGTGGAGACCTTGGGGAGTGCAGAGATCCTCCATCCCCAGCCTGTGAGCACCTGGGTGTGCCAAGAGTGTGCCAGGGAAGGTGCTGGAGTTGTCCCCTTCCACAGGGAACCAGCCAAAAGCCATCATTCCATGACTTCTGTGCATTTCCAGGGGAAAAAAAATCAGGAAAAACCCATCCTGTTTGTGTCCCACCATCTAGGGCTTTGTGTGTCCAAGGAGGGGACACATTTTTGTGTCCCCTCTGAGCACCCCCAGCCTTGCTGGCCTTTCCCAGGGGTTGCTTTTCCAGGGTTTTTAAGATTCCAGGTTGTTTCCTGCCCCACGAGCTCTCCCACCTGTGCCTCATTCCCTGCATAATTAACCAGCGGGCTCGTTAATTGCTCTGTGTTAATTCAGGGTGTGAATTGAGATAGAAATGGTTCCTTTCAGAGCCGGGATCTCTTTGTTTTCTGCCCGAGCTGGATCTGAGCTCCGTCCCCTCATCCCGATCCATTTCCTCCTTTTCCACCGGAGTGTTTGACAATTTTTCCTGCTGTTCTCCCCTCGTTGTTGTTGTTTCTCCATCTGCCTGTCGTTCTGGGGAGGCTGTGCTGGCTTTAATTAATGAGGATTGTTGATGGGTTCGTGCTCGTTATTCCTTCAGGAACGGGGTTTTATTTCTCCTGTTGGTTTTCCATTTGGAGTTGGCCTTTTCCAGCACAGACCCCGCTCTGTTTAAAGGGGATTATTGGGGTTGAGAGGAAGAACTTGCACCCAGCCTAGGCAATACTTCCTTTTATTTTTCATTTTAACTTTGCTTTTGGCTGAAATCTTTATTTTTCACTGGGGGAATGGGTGTAGAACATGGAGATTTGGGATGGGTTAAACCCCAGGACTTGTGACTAAATCTGGCTTTTGGGGGATTTTAGGCAGTCCCAGAGCCCTGGGCACACATGAAGGACACAGGGACAGATCCAAAGGTCCCAGGACTCTGTGGGTTTGCACTGAACCCACAGCAAACCCCACATTTGGAGCCTTTGGGATTTTCCTGGAGAGCTGTGGGAGCAGCAGGATGATCCTGGAGCTCAGGACCCCGGGCTGGACAGCAGGACCAGGTGCCACAGGTGTGTCCCTGCATCCTTCCCGTGTGCTCTGAGTGCCTGAAAATCCCCTTAAAACCAAGTTTGATCCAGCCCAGAGCTCCTTGTCCTACACCCACTGTCATTCCCAGCTTGGGGAGGAAGGATTTGCTTGGGGATTTTCCTTCCTGTGTGCCTGAAAATCCCCTTCAAACCAGGTTTAGTCTCCAGCACTGGGGTTTGATCCAGCTCAGAGCTCCATGTCCTACATCCAGCATCATTCTCAGCAGGGGGAGGAAGGAATTGCTTGGAGATTTTCCTTCCTGAGTGCCTGAAAATCCCCCTAAAATCAGGTTTGATCCAGCTCAGAGCTCCTTGTCCTACACCCAGCATCCTTCCCTAGCTATGGGAGGAAGGATCTGCTTGGAGATTTTCCTTCCTGTGTGCCTGAAAATCCCATTAAAACCAGGTTTAGAGCCCAGCACTGGGGGATGATCCTGCTCAGAGCTCCTTGTCCTAAACCCAGCATCATTCCCAGCAGGGGGAGGAAGGAATTGCTTGGAGATTTTCCTTCCTGTGTGCTCTGAGTGCCTGAAAATCCCCTTAAAACCAAGTTTAGTCCCCAGCACTGGGGTTTGATCCAGCTCAGAGCTCCATGTCCTACACCCAGCATCATTCCCAGTTGGAGGGGGAAGGATTTGCTTGGAGATTTTCCTTTCTGTGTGCCCAAAAATCCCTTTAAAAGCAGGTTTGATCCAGCTCAGAGCTCCTTGTCCTACACCCAGCATCGTTCCCTAGCTAGGGGAGGAAGGATCTGCTTGGAGATTTTCCTTCCTGTGTGTTCTGAGTGCCTGAAAATCCCCGTAAAACCAGGTTTGATCTGGCTCAGAGCTTCTTGTCCTACACCCAGTGTTGTTCCCAGCTGAGGAAGGAAGGATTTGCTTGGAGATTTTCCTTCCTGTGTGCCCAAAAATCCCTTTAAAAGCAGGTTTGATCCAGCTCAGAGCTCCATATCCTACATCCAGCATCATTTCCAACTGGGGGAGGAAGGATCTGCTTGGAGATTTTCCTTCTTGGGTGCTCTGAGTGCCTGAAAATCCACTTAAAACCAAGTTTAGTCCCCAGCACTGGGGTTTGATCCAGCTCAGAGCTGCTTGTCCTACACCCAGCATCATTCCCAGCTAGGGGAGGAAGGATCTGCTTGGAGATTTTCCTTCCTGTGTGCCTGAAAATCCCTTTAAAACCAGGTTTAGTCCCCAGCACTGGGGTTTGATCCAGCTCAGAGCTCCATATCCTACACCCAGCATCATTCCCAGCTGGATCTGCTTGGAGATTTTCTTTCCTGTGTGCTCTGAGTGCCTGAAAATCCCCCTAAAACCAGGTTTAGTCCCCAGCACTGGGGTTTGATCCAGCTCAGAGCTCCATATCCTACACCCAGCATTGTTCTCAGCTGGGAGAGGAAGGATTTGCTTGGAGATTTTCCTCTGGGACACCCAGCCCTGGTTAATCCAGCCCCAGAGGTGCTGTGAGTGCTGTCCCAGGCCCCAGAGTGAGCTCAGCCCAACTGGACCAGCCCCAGCCCTGGAGTGGCCGCTGGGCTCAGGTTTGGCTGCTCCTGCCCAGCTCTGACTCAGTGATTTCCTCACTTACTGGAAGCCCAGCTCGGTGTCGCAACATGGAACAAAAGCCTCAGCCAAACCAAAATATTGACCAATATTTCAATCCTGAAGGGGAAAAAAAAAAATGTAGCTTAGGAATCAGGGTTGCTGCATTTCCTCCAAAATCCTCCTTTGTGTGCCCTGAGTTGGTTCCATGGCTGGGTTGGAGGGGGCTTGGAGCACCCTGGAATAGTGGAAGGTGACCCTGAGTGGTCTTTAGAGCCCTTCCCAAATAATTCCATGGTTCTGGAGCCAGGCTGGGAGAGCTGGGGGTGCTGCCCTGGAGAGGAGAAGGCTCCAGGGAGAGCTCAGAGCCCTTGCAGGGCCTGAAGGGGCTCCAGGAGAGCTGCAGAGGGACTGGGGACAAGGATGGAGGGACAGGAGCCAGGGAATGGCTGCCAGTGCCAGAGGAATGGCAGGGCTGGATGGGATCTTGGCAATTGGGAATGGATAGATGGGAATTTGTTCCTACATTTAAATCCATAGTTATATTTACATCAAAATTTATTTCTATTCATATCTATATTTAAAATACATTTATATTTATATTTATATTTATATTTATATTTATATTTATATTTATATTTATATTTATATTTATATTTATATTTATATTTATATTTATATTGTTTTTATCTATCTCTACCTCCATATTTATCTCTGTATTTGTATCTCTACCCATATCTACATTTATTCCTATTTTAATATATTCTATATTTCTATATGTTTATTTTTTTATATATTTCTATTTTTGTATATATATATATACACTTTTAATTTAAAAATAATTTTTTTGTATCTTACAATTTTTTTTTTTTTTTGCATTTTTATTTATCTATTTATATATTTTCCATCACTATCTCATACCTGTGAATCCCCCCTTCCATGAATAATTTATCCCAGCCTGCCTGGCACTTCTTACAGGTTACTCTGAATTCCTGGGGAGCGTTGCACAAAGAGTGAGAAATCCAAATGATTTAAAAAAAAAAAAAAGGTATCAATGTCCCCAGAGGAACCAGTGTGGGAATAATGAACCCAGTGCCACTGCAGGGGGAGGTGGCAGCTGCTCCCCTGCCACCAGGGCCAGGGTGACACCGATTTCCCTTTTCCATCCATTTCCCCCCATTCTTTTCCCTCTCCCCCCTCTTTTTCCCCTCTTTCCCCCCCCTGCTTTTCCCTCTTCCCCAACTTTTCCCCCTCCTCTCCCCCCTTTTTCTCCCTCCTTTTTACCTCCTTATTTTCCCTCTTCTCTTCCTCTCTTCTCTTCTCTTCTCTTCTCTTCTCTTCTCTTCCTTCTTTCTCTCTCTTCTCTTCTCTTCTCTTCTCCTTCTTTTCTCTCTCTTCTCCCTCTCTCTTTTCCCCTCTTTATTTTCTCTTCTTTCCCCTCTTTCCCCCTTTCCCCCCCTTCTTTACCTTCTTCTTTCCCCTCTTTTTTCCCCTTTTCCCCCTCTTTTCCCTCGTTTTTATCTTTTCCCCCTTGTTTTTCCCCTTCTTTTCTTCTTTCCCCCCTCTTTTTAACCTCCTTCTTTCCCCCTCTTCTTTCCCCTCTTTCCCCCTTCTCTTTTCCTTCTTTTCTCTCTTTTTTCCCCTCTCTTTTCCCTCTTTTCCCTCCTTCTTTTCCCTCTTCTTTCCCCTATTTTCCCTCTTTTTTCCTCTCTCTTTTCCCCTCTTCTTTCCTCTCTTTCCTACCTCTTTTTTTTCCTCTTTTCCCTCTTATTTTCTCTTTATTTTCCTGTTATTTCCCCTTTTATTTTCCATATTTTTCGCCCTCTTTTTCCCCCCCTCCTTTTTTTTTTTTTTCCTTCTCTTTTCCCTCTTTTTTCCCTCCTTTTCCCTCTTTTCCCCTCTCTTCCTGCTCCTCTCCCTGTGGACTCTGTGACTCCGTCCTCAGCTCTGGACCCTTCCCTGTGTTGTCAGCCCAGTGCTGTCCCTGCTCCTGCAATCCCAGAGGGATCAAACACTGGGATTTTAATCAGTGGGACTTTAGAACCATTTGGTATCATTTAAATAATTGGGATTTCAGATTATTTGGGATTTTAGAGTAATTGGTATTTTAGATTAATTATGATTTTAGAATAATTGGGATTTTAGCAGCTGCCCAGCCTCTTGTGGAGCTCTCTTTGTGCAAGGCCTGGAATTGCTGTGTCAGAGGATCCAAACTTCTGATGCTGCTGCTAATTTTAGGTAATGATTAAAAATAATGTTATTTATAAATGAGCTGCCCTCGCTGAACTCCAGCCTGGGATCACAGAGCCCTGAAGGGTGGAAAACCCTCTGAGGTCGAATTCCCTTCCCTTCCCTTCCCTTCCCTTCCCTTCCCTTCCCTTCCCTTCCCTTCCCTTCCCTTCCCTTCCCTTCCCTTCCCTTCCCTTCCCTTCCCTTCCCTTCCCTTCCTTCCCTTCCCTTTCCCTTCCTCCTTCCCTTCCCTTCCCTTCCCTTCCCTTCCTTCCCTTCCCTTCCCTTCCCTTCCCTTCCCTTCCCTTCCCTTCCCTTCCCTTCCCTTCCTTCCCTTCCCTTCCCTTCCCTTCCCTTCCCTTCTCCCCTCCCCTCTCTTCCCTTCCCTTCCCTTCCCTTCCCTTCCCTTCCCTTCCCTTCCTTCCCTTCCCTTCCCTTCCCTTCCCTTCCCTTCCCTTCCCTTCCCTTCCCTTCCCTTCCCTTCCCTTCCTTTTTTGGTCTCTTCTGTCCCTTTTTGGGTCTGCTCAGGTTCCATTTAACTCCAGGACCAGGAATGACCCTGCTCTGTGATCATTTCCTTCCTGCCAGGGTGGGGATGGCAGCTGAGATTTTGGTGGGATAAATGAGATTTTCATCCTTTTGCTCCTTTCCTTTGCTCCTTTCCTTTTGGTCTCTTTCTGTCCTTTTTTGGTCTGTTCAGATCCCTTTTGGTTTTATCCCCTTATGGTCTTGTCAGGTTCCTTTGGTCTGGTCAGTCAACCTTTGGTCTTTTTGGATCCCTTTGGGTCTCTTCTGTCCCCTTTTGAACTGCTCAGGTCCTTTTTGGTCTGCTCAAGTTCCTTTTGGTCTCTTCTGGTCCCTTTCTGGTCCATTCTGGTCCCTTTTTGGTTCCTTCTGGTCCCTTGTGGTCTGCTCAGGTCTCTTTTGGTCTGCTCAGTCTCCTTTTGGTCTCTTCTGGTCCCTTTTTAGTCCGTTCTGGCCCCTTTTGGTCTCTTTGGATCCCTTTGGGTCTCTTCTGGTGCCTTTTGAACTGCTCAGGTCCTTTTTAGTCTGGTCAAGTTCCTTTTTGTCTCTTTGGATCCCTTTGGGTCTCTTGCGGCCCCTTTTTGTCTGTTCAGGTCATTTTTTTGGGTGAATTCTGCCCCTTTTTGGTGAGTTCTGCCCCATTTTGTTCTGGTCAGGTTCCATTTAACTCCAGGACCAGGAGTGACCCTGCTCTGTGGTCGTTGCCTTCCTGCAGGGTGGGGATGGCAGCTGGGATTCTGGTGTGATGAACGAGATTTTCATCCTTTGGGATGAGGAATATCCCCCCACTCTGGACATAAAAATCCCTTTTTATCCATGGACATCATCAGGAAAACAACAGCCAGCTGGGGCTGGGTTATTCCCTGGGATCTCCCAGGAATTTTTCTCCTCTCTGCTCCCCAATTTCTCTTGATTTCCCTCTCAGCCCCCCCGGACCCTTCCCTTTCACACAGGAATTTATTCCCCTTCTCCAGAATCGATCCCAAACCCCTTTCAAGCCCTGATTCCTTCTGAAGATGCTGAGCTGCCATTAAGGGTTTTTTAAATTTTATTTTCCTTAATCTCATTCTGTATCACAATGTGATTTTCCTTTATTTGACAATTGACATGAACCACGTCCTGCAAAGAGCCCAGCTCAGAAATTCAGCATTTTTGTGGTTTCCTTGCTTTGTTTCAGCAAAGATTTGCTGGATTTGTTGGTTTTTAAAATGTCTTTCAGCAGCACAATTATTAAACAAATTGAAGAGCTGTTTGGTGAGAGGAGGAGGTTTAAAAATGTTCTTTCAGCACCCTAAAATATAAAAACCCAGAGCAGCATGTGGTGGGATTGTGTCCTGCTTCCAGCTGGATTCTCACTTCTCATTGATAAAGTGGGTGGAAGCTTCTGCTTAAACATTAATAATTAAACAAGCAACAAAAACGAAAGAGAAAGGATTTTAAAGGATTTTAAAAATCTTTTTAAAGGATTTTAAAAATCTCCTTGAAGGCCAGCTTGGATGGGGCTTGGAGCAACGTGGGACAGGGGAAGGGGAGGAAGGAGATGGGTTTTTAAGGTCCTTTCCAGCCCAAAGCAGCCTGAAAAATTGGAATTTTTGAGCCAATCCCCTGCTTTAATCCTGCATCCTGATGAGCACTCCAGGGCTGGCACCTGAGTGATTCTGCAGGCCTGGAAGCGCTCAGCAGATAAATCAATTTACCCTGAGCTCCAGAAAGGCTCTGCCAGCAGCAGCTGCAGGGATGTTTCATGGCCCAAAGGTAAAAACAAAATCTGGGCAGGTCCCTTTTGGACTCTTTTGGTCCCTTTTGTTCTGGGCAGGTTCCTTTTTGGACTATTTTAGTCCTTTTTGGTCTCTCCAGATGCTTTTTGGTCTGCTCAGGTTCCTTTTGGCCTCTTTGGATCCCTTTTGGTCTCCTCTGGTCTCCTTTTGCTCTCTTCTTGTCCTTTTTGGTGTGTTCAGGCCCTTTTTGGTCTCCTCAGATCCTTTTCGGTGTGCTCAGGTTCCTTTTGAACTGTTTTGGTCCCTTTTGGTCTGGGCAGGTCCCTTTTGGACTCTTTTGGTTCGTTTTGGTCTCTTCAGATGCTTTTTGGTCTGTACAGGTTACTGTCAGGTTCATTTTGGTCTGGTCAGGCCCCTTTTGGGCTCTTTTGATCCCTTTTGGACTGTTCTGGTCCTTTTTGGTATCTTCTTGTCTTTTTTTCTGTGTTCTGGTTCCTTTTTGGTCTCTTCTGGCCCTTTTGGTCTCCTCAGATCCTTTTCGGTGTGCTCAGGTTCCTTTTGGACTGTTCTGGTCCCTTTTGGTCTGGGTGGGTTCCTTTTGGTCTCTTTTGGTCCCATTTGGTCTCTTCAGATGTTTTTTGGTGTGCTCAGGTTCCTGTCAGGTTCCTTTCCATCTGGTCAGGCCCCCTTTGCTCTCTTTGGACTGTTCTGGTCCTTTTTGCTCTCTTCCTCTTCTTTTCGGTGTCTTCAGGTCCCTTTTGGTCTCCTCAGATCCTTTTAGGTCTGCTCAGGTACCTTTTGGTCTGTTTTGGTCCCTTTTTGCTCTGTTCTGGCTCCTTTTTGTCTGCTCTGGTCCCTTTTGGTGTGTTCTGGCCCCTTTTGGACTGTTCTGGTTATTTTTGGTCTCTTCTTGTCCCTTCTGGTCTATTCAGGTTGGTTTGGGTGTGTTCTGGCCCCTTTTTATCTGCTCGGGTCCTTTTTGGTCTCTTCTGGCCCCTTGTGGTCTCCTCAGAACCTTTGTGGTCTGGTCAAGTTCCTTTTGGTCTGTTTTGGTCCTTTTTGGTTTGGTCAGGTTTCTTTGGATCTGTTCAGGTCCTTTTTGGTGTGTTCTGGTCCCTTTTGGTCTCTTCTGGTCCCTCTGGGTTTCTTCTGGCCCCTTTTGGACTGTTCAGGTTCTTTTTGGTCTCTTCTGGTCCCTTTTGGTCTCCTCAGATCTTTTTGGGTCTGGTCAGGCCCCTTTTAGTCTCTTCTGGTCCCTTTTTGGTCCATTCTGGCCCCTTTTGGTCTCTTTGGATCCCTTTGGGTCTCTTCTGGCTCCTTTTGGATTGTTCCAGTCCTTTTTGGTCTCTTCTTGTTCCTTTTGGTCTGTTTAGGTCCTTTATGGTGTGTTCTGGCCCCTTGTGGTCTCTTCAGGTCCTTTTTGGCCTGGTCAGGTTCCTTTTGGTCTGTTTTGGTCCCTTTTTGGTCCGTTCAGATCCCTTTTGGTGTCTTCTGGTCCCTTTTGGTCTCTTTGGATTCCTTTAGGTCTCTTCTGGCCCTTTTTTGTCTGTTTAGGTCCTTTTTGGTGTGTTCTGGTCCCTTTTGGTTTCTTCAGATCTTTTTTGGTCTGGTCAGGTTCCTTTTGGTCCGTTCTGGTCCCCTTTTGGTTCGTTCTGGTCCCTTTTTGGTCCATTCTGGTCCCTTTTTGGTTTCTTCTGGTCTCTTTTGGTCTCTTCTGACCCCTTTTGGTCTCTTCTGGCCCTTTTTGCTTTCTCAGCTCCTTTTTGGTTTCTCAGGTCCCTTTTTGGTTTCTCAGGTCCCTTTTTGGTGTCCCCTGGTCCCTTTTGTCCTGTCCCAGGCCAGTTCTGGCTGTCCAGGGCCAAGCAGAGCAGCTGCTGCTTTTCCTTGCCTTGGGAATTTTGATTAAAACCAAATTAACTCAGGGAAGGGGATGAGCCAAAAAAAACTCAGGGAGGGAAGAACCAAACCACGGGAAAACCCTGCTGGAGCCCAGCGCTGCAAACAGGGGGTGAGGAGGGGATAAATCCCAAAAAAATCCCAAAAATCCTGAGTTTGGGAGGCTGGGTCACCCCACAAATGCGAAGGAAACCCTGCAAAGGGCAAAGCTCTGCTGGGACCCCCCCTTCGAGCTGTGGGAACTGAATTTGTGCTTTTATCACCATGTTTGGGATGTTTCTGTATCAATTTTCCCTTTGGATTTCTGACACCTGCCTGGGATTCCCAAAAGTACAAATTTGATTTTTTTTTTCTTGTCCAACTAAAGATTTTCACTTTTATTTTTCCACTGTTTTATTTCCCCCTCCTCCTGTGTCTTTCGGCTTTAACCTGGATGGAAATGTTGTGTTGGGGGGAATTATTTGCATCAAAAAGTGGTGAGAGAAAACAGCAAAAAGTGCAGGGATGCCCAGGAAAAACAAACTCTGGTATTAATTCCTTAGGGGAACTTCAGCTGAATAGATTTTACAATTATTATTAATATTAAATTATTCTTCAATTATTGTACTATTATTATTGTTGCTATTACTATTAATATTACAACATTTTTACAAATTGAATTATTGTTATTGTATTTTCACACCCACTCAAGTTGAATTATTTTTATCATATCTTACAATTATTATTATTATATTATTATTACTCTACAATAATTATTAGTATTATTCAATCCTGAGTTTTAAAATCGTTCCCGGATGGAAAAAGCCAGAAGTGTTTGAAGTTCCCTGCTCTCTGCAGGGCTCTGGGTTTGTCAGGTTAAAACTGTGGAGTAATTAAAAAACCATGGAATTATTAAAAAACATGGAATTAATAATGTTGGAAAAATCCTCCAGTGTCACCAAATCCTCCTGCACATCCTGGTGGGTGGCTGGGAATTGTGTCCAGGTGTTTGTGCCCTTGGCTTGGCAAAAATGCAGCTTTTTAACCCATTTTGGGGCCTACAGGTGGCTTTGAGGGGACAGAACTCCCTGATGTCCCAAACACTCTTTTTCTGGCTGAATTTTGGGGGGGAAAAAGCAGATTTGAGCCAAAAATACTTCTTCTTCCAGCAGCTGCCCTGGGCTCTGTGGGTTCCCACAGGAGGGGCAGAATTTGAATTCAGGCCACCAAAATAAATGGTTTTACCCAAGCAGGTGATGCTGGAGAGTCCCTTAATTCCCAGATCATTTTTTCTCTGTCCTTTGGGTTGTCCTGGGAGGTTCTTTGGTGGATCAAACCCTTTCCTGACCCAGAAATGGGGTAACTGAGAGGTGTTTTAAAACTTTTATTTTATTTTCAGTCTTATGTGAAGGGTGAGACAATACAGATGTCGTAATTTACATGATTACAATCAGAAGTTAATTATTTCTTAATTACAATACACTATAAGAGTTTCATGGTCTATCAGTTCTTGCTACACCAGGTGGTAAATGCTTTAAAGCAAATTATTTAAAGTTTCTCTTTGTGGGTTTTAGACTGCATTTTGCATAGTTCATATTTTTCTCAAGTATTTCAGGTTCATTCATTCCTCAGAGCTCTTCACTGTGATTTGGATTAATTTGGGATATTTTTTCATATTTTTCTCGAGTATTTCATGTTCATTCATTCCTCACAACTCCTCACTGTGATTTGGATTAATTTCAGATATTTTTTCTTTTTTTTTCTTTTTTTTCATATTTTTCTCAAGTATTTTAGGTTCATTCATTCCTCACAGCTCCTCACTGTGATTTGGATTAATTTAAGATATTTTTTCATATTTTTTATTTTTTTTCATATTTTTCTCAAGTATTTCAGGTTCATTCATTCCTCACAGCTCCTCACTCTGACTTGGAATAATTTCAGATATTTTTTCATATTTTTTCTTTCTTTTAAAATATTTTTCCCAAGTATTTCAGGTTCATTCATTCCTCACAGCTCCTTACTGTGATTTGGATTAATTTGGGATATATTTTCACTTGTTTCTCAAGTATTTTGGGTTTGTTAAATTCTCACAGCTCTTTACCACAATCCAGGTAGGCAGCACCGTAACAAAACCCCCCAAAATCCCAAACATCCCAAAAATACCCAGGAAAAGGGAAAATTAACCCAGAACAGCTCATGCAACAGAGCCAGGACTAAATATTGAGCAAGGCCTTTAATAACCAACCTGGGATAGCAACAGAACGTGCCTGGGTTATTTTCCTGGGAAAAAGGGATATTTTGGAAGGGGTTTGAGGCTGGGTAATTGTGGCTGGAGCGGCTGCAAACAGCCCTGCTGTAATTGTGGGCTCAGGCTTTAATTGCTGTTTTCTGGCTGCAATGGAAACCTCGCAGTGCCCCCGGCTCCTCAGCAGCTCCTCAGGGGAAAATTCCCATTCCAAGGATTTCTGTGGGAGGATCTGCTCCCCTTCCTCCCCAGACGGGGTCAGGGGAGATCTCTGCTCACCCTGAGGGATGGGATTTAATCAAAATCCCAAATGGTTCTGCTCCTGCTGGAAGATGGGGTTGGAATGTGGAGGAGGTGAGGGAAGGTTGTCCATCCACACCTGGTGCCTCCTCATGGCACAATTCCCACCATCCCAGGATGGTTTGGGGTTGGAAGGATCTCAAAGCTCATCCCTGATGATGTCCAGCCCCCTGCCACAGGCAGGGACATTTCCACCAGGCCAGGTGGAAATGGATGGAGAAACCACCAGGTTTCTGTGAGCCCCACCCACCCCACAATTCCCACAGTGCTTCAGAAGATTCTGGAACACGGCTGGAATTGTGCCATGGAAGTCCAGTAAAAGTCACTATTTCCCTATGGAGAGCCCAAGCAGGAATTTAAAGGCAATTTCAGATTGTTCATGATGCTGGATTTTATAATTTGATTGTGCTCCTGGAGGCTCCTGATTCCCAGAATTCCCAGAATCACTGGGTTGGAAGAGACCTCAAAGATCATCGAGTCCAACCCAGCCCCAACACCTCAACTCAACCCTGGCACCCAGTGCCACATCCAGGCTTTGTTAAACACACCCAGGGATGGGGACTGCACCACCTCCCCGGGCAGAACATTCCAGAACTTTATCACTCTTTCTGTAAAAATCCTTTTCCTGATATCCAACCTGTATTTCCTTGGGGCAGCTCCAGGCTGTGTGCTCTGGTTCTGTCAGTGCCTGGAGACAGAGCCCAGCCCCAGCTGAGCACAGGTGTGATGGTGTTCACAGGGGTTCTTGGATGAGGGAAGAGACGAGGATCTGACTCCATGCTTCAGAAGGCTGATTTATCATTTTATGATATATATTACATTAAAACTATACTAAAAAAAATAGAAGAAAAGGTTTCATCAGAAGGCTGGCTAAGAATAGAAAGGAATGAATGATAACAAAGGTTCTGTCTTGGACAGAGAGTCTGAGCCAGCTGACTGTGATTGGCCATTAATTAGAAACAACCACATGAGACCAATCACAGATGCACCTGTTGCATTCCACAGCAGCAGATAATCAATGTTTACATTTTGTTCCTGAGGCCTCCCAGCTTCTCAGGAGGAAAAATCCTAAGGAAAGGATTTTCCGTAAAAGATGTCTGTGGCACACAGGCACATTTCAGGAGCTGTGGAGTGATGAGGGAGTGTAGGTGATGTTTGACTCGATGGTGTTTGGAAAGGCAGTGTGGTTTATTCCCGATCCATGAATTAAAATCCAAACAGAAAAGGCAGCAGGAATTGTCCTGTGCTCCCTCCCTGTGTCTGCCAGGCTGATTTCATGTCCCCTTCCCCACTTCCAGTCATCCCCTCCGCCAGGACCATTTATTTCACTTCCTGATGGGTTTTAGGTGGAATTCTGAATTCCACCGTTCACCCCGAGCCGCCTTAAGCTGTGAGGAAAATCAAAATGCAAAACCCGTGGGATCAGGAATTCCTGGAGCTGCACAGAAGGCACAGCCCTCCCCTGCCCTGCTCACCCACACCCCACGCGTGCTCCGGGCTCCCAGTGCCTCCCATTGTTCCCAGTGCCTCCCAGTTTGGGCTGCAGAGCAATTCCAGCTTTTCACAATGGTCAGAGCCACTGGGAATCGACTCCTTGGAGGAGATTTGTGCTCTCCTGGGGATGGGGATACAGGAAATTCCAGCTCCTCCAGCTCCCCTCTACCCCAGGAGCTGAGAATTCCTGCTCAGAGATGCTGGGAAAGGAAAATTTTGCAGGAAAGACGCAACAAACGCTGGTGAGACTCTCCAGGATTTAGCGCCTACTCCAATTTAATTTCCATGCACAAAGTGCTCCTCTCCAAGGAAGTGCTTTTCCCACATTCCCTGGAACAAGCCAGGCCTTAGGGAAGATAATTTTTCCTTGTTTAACAAACACTCAGAAACTGCAATAAACTCCTATGTGGAGACTTGAGAAAAACCAACCAAAAGAGAAAGGAAAATTTCCATCTGAGGAATAGTTTGGTTTTCCCCCTTCCTTGGTGTGCTTGTGTTTGGGAATGATCTCAGCGCTCCCTTCCTGTTTTGGGCACCAAACATTCCAGAGGGTGTGAACAGGGAATGTGGGGGCGCTCCTGTGGCGCTGGGTGGCGGTGGCTCGGTGTCATTGTCACCAGGAAAGGTGACAGTGGGGGCAGCAGTGGGACATGGAGCAGGAGCATTCCCAAAAACTCTCCGGTGGCTTGGGAAGCCTTTAGGAAGATGTTTCATCAGTCTGTGAGATAAAGAAGTCTATAAAGTATAAAAAGTGTATAAAGCAAAATTCCAGGTTTTAATGGGATGCGGAAGGGGTTGCGTGTTCCCTGCCCCAAATTGTTCCCGTTTTTCTGGAATATTGGCAAGGGCTCTGCAGCATCTCTTGGGTTTCTGTACTTCCAGGTGGGAAAAAAACCATTTTTTGGGATTTTTTTCCTAGTAATATGTTATAAGTGGTTTAGAGATTATCTTAATTGTCAGGGTTAGTAGAGCAATGGAAGGAATCCCAATAATCCCAAAGTTTTCTCCTCTCCTCCCTGTACCTGAAGTGCAATTATGGCCCAGGTTGGATGCTCCTCCAGGTGGAAAAAAACCATTTTTGGTACTTTATTTTCCTAGGAAAATGTCAGTTTAGTGGCTTAGAGATGATCTTAATTGTCAGGGTTAGTAGAGCAACAGAGGCAATCCCAATAATCCCAAGATTTTCCTCTCTGCCCCAGGTTCCTGAAATGTAAATGTGGGAAGGTTGGATGCTCTTCCAGGTGGAAAAAAGGATATTTTTGTATTTATTTTTCCTAGTAATATGTTGGATGAGTGGCTTACAGATGATTTTAAATGTCAGGGTTAATAGAGCAATGGAAGGAATTCCAATAATCCCAAGGTTTTCTCCTCTCCTCCCTGTACCTGAAATGTAAATGTGGGAAGGTTGGATGCTTTTTCAGGTGGGAAAGTGCTTTTTTTTTTTTTTAATGTTTTATCCTAGGAAAATTCCAGAGAAGTGGCTTAGAGATGGTTTTAATTGTCAGGGTTGGTAGAACAAAGGTGACAATTCCAATAATCCCAAGGGTTTCCCCTCTGCTCCTGGTACTCCTGCAAATCCTCATAAAAGAGAAAGCAGGAGGAGAAAAGAAAAACAGGGATTGTGGTGTCCCAAAAGCAGCCTGGATTTTGGGAATGAGGAGCATGAACCTCCATCCTCTGCCTCCCTGATAAAACCTTCCCAAAGAAAAAAGTGCTGGAAAACAGGGGATGCCTTGGAGAGGGGAAATCTTCAGGGTTTAACAGTTTAAAGTTTAGACATCTTCACCTTTGGGGTTTGGTTTTTTTTCCCACATGAGAAAGGAATTAATTTTCCCTCATTTCATGGTCTGAAGGTTGGGCACCTGCCCAGGCCTCCCAGGAAATGAGGAGCTGCTGGAGGGTGACCCAGCCCATCTGTCCCCACAGCCATCCCAGCGGGAATGGATCCCTCTCCTTTCCTCCACCTGGCAATGGGGATGACTTTGGGGCTGAGGGATTTGGGGGTCAAGAAAATCCACCCCAAAGAGAAAGCAGCAAACCCCACCTGCTGCTCTCCAAATTCCTGCAGCAATCAGAATTCCACATCCTGGAGTGAACAAGGAAAAATTTCCCAGATATTAACAAAGGGCAGATTTTCCCCATGGATAAAGAGGTTCCTTGGTCACACAGGGAAATCACAACAACCTCTCCCATTCCACTTCTGTGGGAAGCCAGGAGATGTGAACTCAGTGAATTGTTCAGTATCTAAATTATTATTATCAAAATATTATTATTATTATTATGCAAAAATGTGTTTGCAACCACATATTCTGCTTTTCTGTTGATATTTTCAGGTTCTCTGTCAGAGAATTCTCTATTTTTTTTTAATCTAAGAGGAGCTTGAAGTGGCTTTTTTAGGTTCAGTTAATTGAGTTCATCTGTAATCACAGGAGTGGAATGGGTCAGACTCTGGAATTTCTCCTCCACCAGGATCTCTGCTGCTCTTTCCCCATTTTCCCAACACGCACACGCTGCTGATTCACTGATGAAAATATTTGTTGTTCAATCCATGATTATTTTCAGGAGTCTTTGCCTTTCATCCATGTGGGTGGCCCAGAAATTCCTTCTCATCCTCAGGAACATCCCAGACCTCCTTCTCCAGGTGTGCCAGGGGAAATGAAGAGATCCGTGTGGCTTTCGAGCACCGAAATCTCAATTTTGGGAGCATCCCCAAAGGATTCCCCAGGGGAAATGAAGAGATCCGTGTGGCGTTCGAGCACTGAAATCTCAATTTTGGGAGCATCCCCAAAGGATTCCCCAGGGGAAATGAAGAGATCTGTATGGTGTTCCAGCACTGAAATCTCAATTTTGGGAGCATCCCTTGGGCATTCCTGAAGGGCAGGGCTGAGCTTCCATGGATCCCTGGGAAGCTGGATTCCACCTGGAGTTGCAGGAATTCCAGCTGGAATTGCAGGAATTGCAATAGCAGGAGTTCCAGCTATAACTGCAGGAATTCCATCTGCAATTGCAGGAATTCCACCTGGAACTGGATGGATTCCAATTGCAGGAATTTCACCTGGAACTGCAGGAATTCCACCTGGAATTGCAGGAATTCCAGCTGGAACTGGAAGAAGCCCTACAAGGGTAGAGCTTCAACCACTGAAATCTCACTTTTGTTGGCATTTCCTGGGCATTCCTGAAGGGAATTTCCCTGAATCCCTGAGGAAGAGGAGCTCTTCCTCCCTCCAAGTGAAGGAGCTCAAGGCAGGTGCTCCAAGCCCCAATGGCCAGGTTTGTTGGGATTCGGGCCTCAGTGAATTCCAGGGCAGAAATTCCTCAGGAAGGTGTGAAAGGAATGCTGGGAATTGTGGCAATGCTGGAATTTGTGGGATTGCTCGGGGCTCTCTGCAGCCTCAGACTCATCCCCCAGGGGTGACCTCGCTGTGTATGGGGTTGTGGTGCCCTCAGAGCCCTGCAGATCCCAATCTCCTTGTGTCACATCCATCTCTTCTCGCTAAATGTTCTTCCTGGCTGGAAAACCCCTGCCCTGCTGGGAATGTGTTCCTCTCCTGCAATCTCTGATTTTTGTTAATTAACCCTGCAAACACCATCAGGAATTTCTGGGTTTGCCTGTCCCAGTCTGCCCTCAGAGACTCCTCCCTGCTCCCAGTTTTCCTCCTACCCCTGCTCCCATCCCAAGCACTGCTGGGGTGGGACTGACCAGTGTCACAGACATCTTTTATGGAAAATCCTTTCCTTAGGGTTTTTCCTCCTGAGAAGCTGGGAGGCCTCAGGAACAAAATGTAAACATTGATTACCTGCTGCTGTGGAATGCAACAGGTGCATCTGTGATTGGTCTCATGTGGTTGTTTCTAATTAATGGCCAATCACAGTCAGCTGGCTCGGACACAGAGCCCAAGACACAAACCTTTGTTATCATTCTTTGCTATTCTTTTCTTAGCCAGCCTTCTGATGAAATCCTTTCTTCTATTCTTTTAGTATAGTTTTAATTTAATATATATCATAAAATAATAAATCAGCCTTCTGAAACATGGAGTCAGATCCTCATCTCTTCCCCCATCCAAGAACCCCTGTGAACACGGTCACAGACTTGAGAAATTTTTCTTCAGCAGAAAATCCCTCTTTTCCTCAGAGATCCATTTCCATTGGACCCTGTGGCTGGAGCCTCCCTCTCCTGCTTTTCCTGCCCTCCTCCCAAGGCATCAGGAGGGCTGGGAGGGTTTTTGGGATGCTGGAGCACAGATGGCCTCCTCAGAGCTGCTCTCCCCAGGCCTGGTGGCTCTTGCTGCTGCCCATCTGCTCCCCTTTGTCCTTCCTGAAATAGCTCTTCCTCAGGGATGCCAGGAACCAGCCCTTCCAGCCTGGATTTGGGATTCTGGACTGAATTATCCAATCCCAGCCTGGGACTTGTCTGTCCTGGAAGTGCTCCTGAAGCACCACAGCCCCCTGTGCTGCTGCTCGTGGGCTCCCCTTTGTCCTTTCCAAAACAGCAATTCCTCAGGGATGCCAGGACCTGCCCCTTCAGTCTGGATTTGGGATTTTTGATTGAATTATCCAATCCCAGTCTGAGATTTGTCTCTCCTGGAGGTGTTGCCAGAGCACCACAGCCCCCTGTGCTGCTTCTCATGGGCTCCTCTTTGTCCTTCCCAAAACAGCAGTTCCTCAGCGATGCCAGGACCTGCCCCTTCCAGTATGGATTTGGGATTCTGGACTGAGAGTCTGGATTGAGTTATCCAGAATGTGGGATTTGCCCCTCCTGGATGTGCTCCTGAAGCACCACAGCTGCTGCTTGTGGGCTCTCCTTTGTCCTTCCCAAATTAGCAATTCCTCAGAGATGCAAAGAACCCACCCTTCCAGCCTGGATTTGGGATTCTGGATTGGAATTCTGGATTGAATTATCCAGAATTTGGGATTTGCCTCTCCTGGAGGTGTTCCCAAAGCACCACAGCCCCTTGTGCTGCTGCTCATGGACTCCTCTTTGTCCTTCCCGAAACAGCAATTCCTGAGGGATGCCAGGAACCAGCCCTTCCAGCCTGGATTTGGGATCCTGGATTGAATTATCCAGTCCCAAAGTGGGATTTTGTCCATCCAAGAAGTGCTTCTGAGGCACCACAGCTGCTGCTTGTGGGCTCCCGTTTGTCCTTCCCAAAACAGCAATTCCTGGGAGATGCCAGGACCTGCCCCTTCCAGCCTGGATTTGGGATCCTGGATTGAATTCTCCAATCCCAGCCTGGGATTTGGCCCTCCTAGAGGTGTTCCCAAAGCACCACAGCCCCTGTGCTGCTGCTCAGAGTGAAGCTCCCCTGATCCCACAGGGAATGAAAACACAAATCCTCTTCCTGATGTTTTTCCATGTGGATTTTGCTCCATTTCCATTTTTCTGGAGCAATGTGTGGGTTCTGCTGCTGCCCCGAGCCTGACAGACATTTCTGCTGCCTCCTGGATCCCCCGGGGCTGAGCAAGGTCCTGGGCTGCCCCCTTGATATTCCTGTTTATCCCATGGGAATCAGGCCCTCCCCAACTTTATTGGCTCCTTCTCTGCCATGTTTCCAGCTGGTTTTGGGACGATTTTTGTTTCCCATCTGTTTTTTGGGATGAGTTTTGTTTCCCAGCTGCTTTTCAGGATGATTTTTCTCTCCCATCACCCCTGGGGCTGCCCAAAGTCTTCTCTGGAGGCTGAAATCCCAGCCTGTGTCTGGGAGAGGAAATCCAGGAGGGTTTCCTGATGGATTGTTGTGATTTCCTGGGAATTCTGATGCCTGAACGTGCTCTCCCTGTGTGTAACACAACCCAGCCCTGTGTTTTTCCTATCCTTTTTTCCCTTTCCATTTCCCCTTTATTTGTATTCTGCTTGATCGGGCACTCAGACCCCACTCAGCTCTCTTTGGCTGCTCCTTCTGAATAAGGAATTTTTTTCCAAGGAACTTGTGACTCAGGGTTCCTCAGTTAAAATCTGTTTTCCTCTGTTGGAAAGCCTCATTTGAACTTTAAAAATATATTTAAAAAAAATCTATTTGAACTTTAAAAATCTGTTAAAAAAGGGCTCTGTTTGCTGAGAGGGGATGGTAGAAAATAATTTAAGTTTAAAGATTTAAAACCATAAGAAATTCAAATGGATACCATGGTGGCTTCTAGATATTCAGTATTTTATCCAGTCAAAACACAGAGAAATCCACTGGTTCTATGCCGTTTGTCCCAAGTTGTGCAGCTCTTAGTATTGATTATAAATCCCAATTTATGGATGTTAATTAGTTTCTCATTCCTGGTTATCTTATGGATCTTTTCCCAGAGCAGGAGCGTCTGACCATGCCAGGGGTGGTGTTCGGAGCAGATGGTTGTTAATGGTCATCAATGCTTGTTAAAGGTCATCAATGGTCATTTATGGTTGTTAATCACCATTAATTGTTATTATTGGTCATTAATGGTAATCCATGGTCGTTAATGGTTGCTAATGGCAGTTAATAACCATTAATTGTCGTTAGTGCTCATTAATGCTCATTATCTTTTCTGTGCCAGTCTGTTGAGATGTTCAGCTCATCAGGCCTTGAGTGACGGAACAGTCCCTGAGAAGAAACTTCAATTTTTTTGCAAGGGTGAACACAGGCCATGACTAAAGGAGGAATTAATTGGTTCGATGCCATTGGTCCTGAGTTTTGCAGTTCTTAGTATTGGTTATTGATCCCAATTAGTGGATGTTAATTAGGTTCTCATTCGTCAACCTCTTATCTCTCCTTTCCCAAAGCAGGAGTGTCTGACCATGCCGTGGGTGGTGTTTGGAGCTGATGGTTGTTAATGGTCATCAATGGTTGTTAATGGTCATTATTGGTTGGTAATGACAATTAATTGTCATTAGTGCTCCTTAATGCTCGTTAATGCTCGTTATCTTTTGAGTAGTTTCTGTGCTACCCCCAGTCTGTTGAGATGTTCAGCTCAATTGATGGAACAATCCCTGAAAAGAAAATTCCTTTTTCCCTGGGCAAAGGTGGACACAGGCCAGGACTAAATGAGAAATTCATTGGTTCAATGCCATTGGTCCTGAGTTTGTAGTATTTGATTTCCTATTGATTATTGATCCCTTCGGTGCTAATTAGGTTCTAATTCTTCATTCTCTTATCTCTCTTTTCCTAGAGCAGGAGTGTCTGACCATGCTGGGATTGGTGTTTGGAGCTGATGATCATTAATGGTCATCAATGGTTGTTAATGGTCATTAATATCATTAATTGTCATTAGTGGTTGTTAATGACCATTAATTGTCATGGATGGTCATTAGTGTTCATTAGTGCTCATTAATGCTTATTATCTTTTGGGTATTTTCTCCGCTACCCCCAGTTTGCTGAATCAGGCCCCCAGTGGTGGAACAGGCCCTGAAAAGAAATTCAATTCCAAGGTGAACAAAATCCCTGACTAAATTCCTACAAAAACTTTAAATTTGGTGTCTTTTCCAACAATCCAGGTGACCCCTGTGGTCACTTCCAGCCTGACCCATTCTGGGATCCATCCCCAAATCCCTCTTTGTACAGGAGAAAATGGGAAGGAGATGCTGACTGAGACATTCCCTGTCTCCCTGTGTTGTGCAAATCCCAGGAAAAGCTGATGAGGATGTTCCCTCCTCCCTTGCTCCTTCTGCTCCAATCAATCTTTCATCCATAAATTCTCCAGTTAAGTTCATATAAAACTTAAAAATAATTTCTAATTAAAAAACCCCATTATTATTATCTTTATATTCTTTACACAGCGTGTATATATATATATATATATAATAGACTCATCTCTATAGCTACATCTGGGGAAAAAAACAGAGTTAAAAATTATTTCCAACTCACCAATTCCAAAGGGTTATTTCCCTTTAAAAATGAAAAAAACACCCTGAACAAACACAAAAATAAGAGGGGAAAATCTTCCTAAAACCAGGCTCATCCCACCTTTTCCCATTGGGATTTCATCCCTTGGCACTCCCAGTGGGATCAGGTAACAGCAGTGGGGAGAAGGGGACAAGGAAAATCTGATTTCAGAGAATTCCAACTTAAAACCTTGATAGGAACAAAAAAAAACAAAAAAAAAAAACAACAAAAAAAAACCCAAACAAACAAAACAAAAAAAAAAAAAAAAAAAAAAAAAAAAACCAAAAAAACTCCAAAAAACCAAACCCAAATATAAACAGAAAATCCAAAAAGCATTCAAGATTCCAAATTAATCCCGAATGTGTGGCCTTTTCTCCCTAAATTTTGTAGGGAAAAAGACTTTAATGAATGTCTCAGTTTGAAGCTCATTTTCCAGCACTGGCAAATGTGGATTTTCCATCCATCATCGCCCCAAAAACACCAACCCAGCAGGGAAAAGGACCCTGCAGTCATTCCCAGACACTCATCCCGAGGTTTAGGAGCAGGAAAAGTTTTATTTGGGATTTTCCCCCTATTTTTAAACCAGCCGGCCAAGAGGCATCTCCATTTCATCCCAAAATTGTCTGTTTGTTTGGAGAACTTTGGGATGGCTCAAAGTCCAAAGTTTTCTTTGGATCTGGCCCGGGGAATTTGGGTTTGATTGATTTCCACTGAAACGGAGCTTCCCCCTCTTTTTTTTTTTTTATTCATTCCCGGCTCTGCTGAGCTGTGAAGTTCAAATACAGCAGAATAATAGAAAAATAAATAATTCTGTTTTGATGTATTTCCTGATTTATTTTGCTTCCCACAGAGGCAGGAATGTGAGGGGAGAAATCTGATTAAATTCCAAGTGCAGTTGGATAAAAGCAGGAGGTTTTTGGGATGTTGGACTTGTGCTTTCTGGGTCGTTTTCCAGGGTTTTGGGAGAGGTTTCTTCCAGCTCTGTCTCGATATTCCCTGCACAAGGAAATTCCACAGGGATGTGGAATGAGCCTGGAATAATTCATTCATTCGGGTCCTATTTTGGGGGACCCAGGAAAAATCAGAGTGTTTGCACAAGGGAATTTTTTACCAGAGATTTTTCTTGAGGACTCCAAATCTTGAAAATTTGAATTAGGGATGTCCTGGAGCATCTTGGAACAGCAATCTGCTACTTTTAAATGTAAAAACCCTTTGAAAATTCAATTTTTGGTCATTTTTTAGGGCTGTTCTCTGAATTTCTCACTCTACGGATGCAAACTCCTCCTTGTAAACTGAAAATCCTTTGAAATGTCCTTTTTTTTGCTCCTTTTTTTTTTGCTGTTTTCACAATTCCTCACCCCACATCCAACCCAGGCACTGCTGCTGTTATTTACCCACCAGGATTCTGTCCAGCAGAATCTTGAAATACCTGGATACAAACTCTTCCTTTTAAACTGAAAACCCTTTGAAATGTCCAATTTTTTGATCATTTTTTTGGGGCTGCTCTCAGAATTCCTTATTCTGTGGATGCAAACACATCAAAGTGTGAAAACCCTTTGAAAAGTCCATTTTTTTTGTTAGATTTTTTTTTTTTTTGCTGTTTTCCCAAGTCCTCACTCAGTATCTAACCCAGGTGCTGCTGGTGTTATTTATCCATCAGGAATTAGAGCTGTCCAGCAGAATCTTGGAATATCTGGATGAAAACACCTCCTTTTGAGGGGAAAAACCTCTGAAAAGTCAATTTTTTGGTAATTTTTTGGGGCTGGTCCCTGGATTTCTCACTCTATGGATGCAAACTCCTTATTTTAAACTGAAAACCCTTTGAAATGTCCAATTTTTGGTCATTTTTTGGTCATTTTTCAGGGTTGGTCCCTGGATTTCCCACTCTATGCATGCAAACTCCTTTTAAAGAGAAAACCCTTAGAAAAGTCCATTTTTGGTAATTTTCTCGTCATTTTTCAGGTCTGGCCCTTTTATTTCTTACTCTAAGCGTGCAAACTCCTTTTAAACTGAAAACTCTAAGAAAAGTCCATTTTTAGGCCATTTTTCAAGACTCATCCCTGGATTTCTTACTCTATGAATGTAAAGTCCTTTTAAACTGAAAACCCTTTGAAATGTCCATTTTCTGGTAATTTTTCCCTGGATTTCCCACTCTATGGATGCAAACTCCTCCTTTTGAACTGAAAACCCTTAGAAATGTCCATTTTTGGATAATTTTTTTGGGCTGACCCCTGGATTTCTCACTCTATGGATGCAAACTCCTTTTAAACTCAAAACCATTTAAAATGTCAATATTCTGGTCATTTTTCAGGGCTGGTCTCTGGATTTCTCCCTCTGTGGATCAAACTCCTTCTTTTAAACTGAAAATCATTTGAAATGTCCATTTTTGGGTCATTTTTCTCTGGATTTCCCACTCTATGGATGCAAACTCCATTTAAACTGAAAACCCTTATAAAAGTCCATTTTTGGACAATTTTTTGGGCTGGCCCCTGGATTTCTCACTCTATGGATGCAAACTCCTTTTAAACTCAAAACCATTTGAAATGTCCATTTTCTGGTCATTTTTAGGTCATTTTTCAGGGATGGTCTCTGGATTTCCCACTCTATGGATGCAAAGTTGTTTTAAACTGAAAACCCTTAAAAATATCCATTTTTGGGTCATTTTTCCCTGTATTTCCCACTCTATGGATGCAAACTCCTTTTAAAGAGAAAACCCTTTGAAAAGTCCATTTTTGGTCATTTTTCAAGGATGGCCTCTGGATTTCCCACTCTATGGATGCAAAGTTGTTTGAAACTGAAAACCCTTAGAAATGCCCATTTTTTTGTCATTTTTAGGTCATTTTTCAGGGATGGTCTCTGGATTTCCCACTCTATGAATGCAAAGTTGTTTTAAACTGAAAACCCTTAGAAATGTCCATTTTTTTGTCATTTTTAGGTCATTTTTCAAGGGCGATCCCTGCATTTCTCACTCTATGAAATCGAACTCATTTTAAACCAAAAACCTTTACAAATTTCCATTTTTTCCTCCTTTTTTTTTGCCGTTTTCCCAATTCCTCACCCCGTGTATAACCCAGGTGCCGCTGGTGTTTTTTCATGAGTTTTTCCCATCGGGAATCGCTGTCCTGGGGGCTCGGGCAGGGCTCCAGTGCAGAGGGGGGCATATGTGGCCTGAAGTTCAGAGTCTGGCTGCTGAGGGCGAAAGGCCGACGCCCCTCTGCAATTCCTGGCCAGCGCCCTTCGGCGTCTGAGGGCCTCGGGCTGTGCTGGCTGCGGACTGGCTCACACCGCTGGTATAGGGGAGGAACGGAGCTGACCATTTCCCAGGGGTTAAACATCGGTTTATTGAAGGTGTTGCGGGATCCAAACGTGGGGAAACCAACCAGGAAGAAGTTTTTCCATAGGGGGTGAAACAGGATTATAAAGGAGGGGTGCAGAGGGGGGCATATGTGGCCCGAAGTTTAGAGTCCGACCAGCTGAGGGCCAAAGGCCGACGCCCCTCTGCAATTCCTGGCCAGCACCCTTGGGCGTCTGAGGGCCTCGGGCTGTGCTGGCTGCGGACTGGCTCACACCGCTGGTATAGGGGAGGAACGGAGCTGACCATTTCCCGGGGGTTAAACATCGGTTTATTGAAGGTGTTGCGGGATCCAAACGCAGGGAAACCAAGCGGGAAAAAGTTTTTCCATAGGGGGTGAAATGGGATTATAAAGGAGAGGGGTGGGTACAGGCGGAACCAATCGGGAAAGGTGAGGGGATGAAGTTCACAGAACTGACACCCCATGGAAACCAATAATCAAAAGGTACGGGAGGGGCTCCGGGACCCCAGCCAACCACCACCTCCAGGGGAACGAAAGTTCTGGAAAACCAGGAGGAGTGGGGGGGTGATTGACTGAGCCCAGGGAGGAGAAAAGTTTTACTAAAAAGGGAAAAAGGGGCAGGAGAAATTATATAACTTGGGTGACAGACACAGGGGTAACCATGGTAACCTAACGGCCATCAGGGCTGTGGCGGGAAAACTGGGGGACAAAACCATTTTACACTTAATAGGGGGAAACAATACATAAATTGGGGGAATAACACAAGAAACTTAACAACACACTACAACAGTCTGATGGCCTTGGGCTGTGCTGGCTGTGGACTGGCTCACACCGCTGGGATTGGGGAGGAACGGAGCTGACCATTTCCCGGGGGTTAAACATCGGTTTATTGAAGGTGTTGCGGGATCCAAACGCAGGGAAACCAACCGGGAAAAAGTTTTTCCATAGGGGGTGAAACAGGATTATAAAGGAGAGGGGTGGGTACAGGCGGAACCAATCGGGAAAGGTGAGGGGATGAAGTTCACAGAACTGACACTCCATGGAGACCAATAATCAAAAGGTACGGGAGGGGCCCCAGGACCCCAGCCAACCAACACCTCCAGGGGAACGAAAGTTCTGGAAAACCAGGAGGAGTGGGGGGGTGATTGACTGAGCCCAGGGAGGAGAAAAGTTTTACTAAAAAGGGAAAAAGGGGCAGGAGAAATTATATAACTTGGGTGGCAGACACAGGGGTAACCATGGTAACCTAACTGTGGCGGGAAAACTGGGGGACAAAACCATTTTACACTTAATAGGGGGAAACAATACATAAATTGGGGGAATAACACAAGAAACTTAACAACACACTACAACAGTCTGATGGCCTCGGGCTGTGCTGGCTGTGCCTGGCTCACACCGCTGGTATTGGAGAGGAATGGAGCTGACCATTTCCTGGGGGTTAAACATCGGTTTATTGAAGGTGTTGCGGGATCCAAACACAGGGAAACCAACCGGGAAAAAGTTTTTTCATCGGGGGTGTTTTGCGGAGAAAAGAAGAAACTTCACAACTTGTAAAAGTTGTAAAGCCCGGTATGCTTTATTACGACGCGCGCCGGACGCAAGACTCCCCAAAAGGGCATGCGTACCCCTGAGGATTTCAGACCTCCTTTTATCCCCCTTCCAAATGCATACGCATACAGTTTCACAATCAGTTCATGCATATTCATCTTGCATGACACTTAGCACTAATTCTTCTTTATCGGAGGAATTCCTAGGTCGGGGGCAGATTGACCTCGTGGTTTTTCTGTTTTTCTTTCTCTGTCTCCTTGCTGTCTCTGGAACGCGGCCTCTCCTTCAGCCTTAGCTCCACAGACCCTTCACCTCTCCCAGACACTTCACCTAGTTCAGGATGGATCCTTACTCTGTCTCAGGGGTGAAACAGGATTATAAAGGAGGGGGGTGGGTACAGGCGGAACCAATCGGGAAAGGTGAGGGGATGAACTTCACAGAACTGACACTCCATGGAGACCAATAATCAAAAGGTAAAGGAGGTGTCCTGGGACCCCAGCCAGCCGCCATCTCCAGAGAGGAGAAGGTTCTCGAAACCTGGGAGGAGAAAGGGGGTGATTGACTGGACCCAGGGAGGAAACAACTTTCACTTATAAGGGAAACCAGGGGAGGAGTGCTGTGGTGTGTTCTTAAGTTTGTTAGTTTGCTCCCCCCATTTTCTGTATTACTTCCTGCTGCTACCCTGTCAGTTAGGTCGCTATGGAAATGAAACTGCTCCTCCCTTGGTTTCTCTTATAAAGTGAAAGTTGTTTCCTCCTTGGGCTCAGTCAATCACCAGGTTTCGAGAATTTTCTTTTCTCTGGGAGTTATGGTTGGCTGTAGCCCCGGAGCCCCTCCTATGATTTATAACAGTTGGTTACTTTAGTATATCAGTTATGTTTCGTACCTCCAAATATGTATTTCTATTAGATAGCCGGGTTTCCCTGCCTTCTTCCCCCCTTTTCCCTTAAAACCCTCTCCTGCCCCTTGTTCGGGGCCATTTGCTGGGTGTTTCCCCTCCTTGTTGGTTCTTCTGTAATAAACCGACAGTTTACCCCCAGCAAGTGGTCGCCTCCTAATTCGTCTCTCACCGCGCTGCTCCGAGCTATCCCCCAGCTCAGCCCGAGGCCAAGACGCCGAGGGGGGCTGTTTTCTGATGCGCAGGGGCCCTGGCCTTCGCCCCTCACCAGAGAGCCGGATCCAGGGCCGTGGACGCCCCCGCACAGGTGTCCTGGGACCCCAGCCAGCCACCACCTCCAGAGAGGAGAAGGTTCTCGAAACCTGGGAGGAGAAAGGGAGTGATTGACTGGGCCCAGGGAGGAAACAACTTTCACTTATAAGGGAAACCAGGGGAGGAGCAATTACATATCGGCAACTATGAATAGCGGTTACTATGGCAACTTAGCTGACAGGCTAGCAGTGGCGGGAAAAACTGGGGGGACGAAACCATTTTACACATAATAGGGGAGAACAATACATAAATTGGGGGAATAACACAAGAAACTGAACAACACACTACAACGCTCCAGCTCGGGGCGTTTGGAGCCGGAGGTTTCGCGGTGCCCGTCTGACGCTCCCAGCACGGCCCTGGCACCCATCTGCCAACCCGGCTGCTGCCAAGCCCTGCTCCAAACCAGGGCACGGAAAAACCATCCCTGGGAGCCGGAAAAAATCCTGATTCACCTGGAAAATCACCTGTGCAACCTCGGAAAAATTAGAATTTTTTACTCTTAGGGAAAAAAAAAATTAAGATTTCTTACTTGGAAGAAATTGCGATTTCTTGCTGGGAGGAAATGACAATTTTTAAGGAAAGAATTGCAACTTTTTGTTCTTAGGGAAAGAATTACAATTTCTTACTGGAAAGAAATTACAATTTCTTGCTGGAATTTTAAAGGGAAGAATTGCATTTTTTTTATAATTCAGGAAAGAATTACAATTTCTTACTCAAAAGAAATTACAATTTCTCACTGGAATTTTAAAGGGAAGAATTACATTTTTTTTGTAATTCAGGAAAGAATTACAATTTTTTACTCTTAGGGAATGAGTTACAATTTCATACTGGAAAGAAATGACAATTTTTAAGGAAAGAATTACAACTTTTTGTTCTTAGGGAAAGAATTACAATTTCTTACTCGAAAGAAATTACAATTTCTTGCTGGAATTTTAAAGGCAAGAATTACAATTTTTTTTTTGTAAATCAGGAAAGAATTACAATTTTTTACTCTTGGGGGAAAAATATATTTTCTTACTGGAAAGAAATGAAAATTTTTAAGGAAAGAATTACAATTTCTTACTATTAAGGAAAAAATTACAATTTCCTACTGACAGACATTGCAGTTTCTTACTCGAAAGAAATTACAATTTCTTGCTGGAAAGAAATGAAAATTTTTAAGGAAAGAATTACAATTTCTTACTTGAAAGAAATGACAATTTTAAAGGAAAGAATTGCGTTTTTTTTGTAATTCAGGAAAGAATTACAATTTTTTACTCTTAGTGAAAAAAACTACAACTTCTTATTGGAAAGAAATGAAAATTTTTATGAAAGAATTACAAATTTTTGTAATTTGGGAAAGAATTACAATTTTTCACTCTTACGAAATAAACTACAATTTCTTACTGGAAAGAAATGAACATTTTTAAGGAAATAATGACAACTTTTTGTAATTTCAGAAAGAATTAATTTTTTTTACTCTTAGGGAAAGCATTACAATTTCTTACTGGAAGGAAATGACAATTTTCAAGGAAAGAATTACAAATTTTTTGTAATTAGGGAAGGAAAAACCTCTTTTTTTCCCCATTTTTTTGCCGCTTTCACAGGAGTAAAACCAGGGATGAAGTCAAAGGGGAGTGCTGGAGGTTGGGATATTCCCATGGAAATTCCTCAGTTTGGATTTTTTCTCCTGGAAATTACATTTTTCATTTTGCTTTTTTCCCTACAAATTCCCTCTGATCCCAATCTCTCCAGCAGGCCCTGCCCACCCTGCCAATAAATATTCAATTTTTGCTGGTTTAAACCCATTTCATCCCGGTTTTCTGGTGAGATTTCCAACCTAACTCTGTGTTGGAATGAGCTGCCCTTCAGGAGAATTTTTCCCAGAGATTTCTGCGCCTGAATTTTGTATTTAACGGAGGAATTTTGGATTTTTTTTTCCCCCTGACTTTTGCCCTAAACCTCTCCCACGCTGCACTTTAGGTAATGAGGATTATTTTGGATCCCATCCTAATTCCTTGATTGGAATTAGCTCTTATCTGCTTGGCACTAATCAGGGAACAGAGCTGGGGGGTTGGAATGGCTTGGGGAGGTTGGATGAGAGATCTCAGCTCCCAAAAATCATTCCCAGGAATTTTCCAGGTCTTGGAATGATCCCAGCAGGGCCCTCCAGAGCTTTGGTGCCCCAAATATCCAATCGCTAAATTTCTTAAAGAAAGGAATAATGAAATATTGTATAATAATAATGAAATCTTTTGATGCTTGGTGTTAATAATGAAATATTTTGATAGTCATTGTTAATAATGAAATATTTTATATTTCATTATTAACACTGACTATTCATGATACTTGGTGTTAATAATGAAATATTTTGATACTCGGTGTTGATAATGAAATATTTTGAAGTGGTAATAATGAAATATTTTGATATTTGGTGTCACAAATTAAATCTTTTGATACTTGGTGTTAATAATGAAATCTTTTGATACTCAGTATTAATAATGAAATATTTTAATATTTGGTGTTAATAATGAAATATTTGGATATTTGGTGTTAATAATGAAATATTTTGGTACTCGGTGTGGGTGGGGTGTCAAAGGCTGGACCCGCCCATGGATTAATTAACCCTTTCCCAATTAACACTTTCCTAATTAACCCTTTCACAATGCTGTTGGAAAGTGATTTTTGGTGATTGAGGGATTTATTTCTTATTTAGGCTTTTATTTCTGTGCTTTACTTTATCTTTACTTTGTGGTATATCTTTTAATCCAGAGTTTAACAAAATAATGCACATTTTTAATGGCGTTTTTCCTACTGGAACAGCACTCAGGGGATATTTCTGCTGACTTCTTTTCTTTATGGAATCATGGAATGGTTTGGTTTGGTAGACACCTAAAAATCTTCATTATCTCATTCCATCTCTGCCATTGACATTTTCCACCACTCCATCCAACCTGGCCTTGGACACTTCCAGGGGTAGGATATTCAATATTTCATATTTTTAATTTATTTTAAGCATGAGTTTGTGACGAGTTTTGGACCCTCTGTGAAGAACTTGTCCCTTGAACATCAATTTGCTTTTCTTCCACAATCCCTGATCCCTCCTTGCTCCCTGCTCCACACATTAAAATCTTTCAAAATCAGGACAAAATTTTCACAAAAACCTAAAACCAGGCCTAAATAGATGCTTAAAATTCCAGGGAATTCCTTTGGGCTGCACATCCCCTGAGCTCCATTAACCCACGTGCTGTTTCCCCACTTTTAATAAACATTAATTATATTTCCATGCTGTTTTTCTGTTCCCGGCTGGTGGATTTTGGGGTGATGGATTTTTTTGTTCCCCCTCAGCCTTGTGGGAATTGTGCTCTGCCTGTTCTGACTTTTCAATCTGGCTTTGCCTGTGTTGATCCCATTACTGTCGGGTTTTCGGCTGTTTGAAGGGCCTGGAAAGGCCCGGGGTGGCCTTGGGGCAGCCCGGTATCAAAGGACGAGAAGAGGCTTCAGTTCTTTTCTCGGTCTCGGTGTTTATTAATTGTTTATCTAAAAGATTTTGTCTCGGCCCGACAGAGCTCTGCTCAGCAGCCAGCCATGAGCACACTCCCTGCCCTCCGGACAGTCACCTATCTTTATACCCATTGTTACGTGTACAATATTTATCATTTTTCCCCAATACCATTTATTCTTATTGCCCGGTGCACTTTCAGTAATGACCAATCCCAAAGTGCCACCATCACCACAGAAGATGGAGGAGAAGAAGAAGAAGAAGAAGAAGGACAGGACACGCCCCAATTCCTCCATCTTACTTCTCTAAACCCCCCTGTACAGAAATCCTAAACCCTGTGTTTCACTCTCTAATTAACCAATCCCTTCACCATTCACCCCGGTGAAACCCTCCTGTCCTCATACAGGTGTCGTCTCCTGTGTGGGATCAAAGTCCAGCCACCAGACACTTCTGGAACATTCCAGGACTCCCGAGCCCCCCAAGGGTGCTCTCGGTGGCTCGGCACCTCAGGACTGAGATCTGAGATCCGACACATTACATTTTATTTATAGCCCAAAGTGCATCCTTGGAGCTCAGACATTGTCTGAGAATCAGGGATTGTTCCAGGAGCAGCTCTCCCACATTTCCCCATCCTCATTTTCCCTCTTCTCCTTATCCTGCTGTGGATAACAGGCTTGGGAAGGAGCTGGGTCTGATCTGAACCCTTAAATCTGCTTTAAATCACTTTATAGAAACGGCACTTTGATATTCACCAGATATCGGGAATCTCCAGTAGACTTTAAGTGACAAATTCACCTCCAGGAAGCTTTTTTGGGATTTGCTCCCACAGCTCCATGGATCTGGGCTGGGGGTCCCTGGTTTGGCCAAAATACTCAGAACCTTCAAAAGCTGGGCTTTGGCTTCTGAAAATCAGGGTTTGTGTCTTTTTTTGGGCTGGTTTTGTGGCTTGGTTTGGGTGCAGAAAGGCAGAATTTGGCTCAGAGAATTTTCATTGCTATAAAAATGTGCTCAAGAAAGGTTGGTGGTTTTGTCCTCTAAAAATCAGAATTTGGGCCTTTACTCTCCAACAGGTTTTTTATCTTCTTGGTTTGGGTGCAGAAAGGCAGAATTTGGCTCAGAGAATTTTTCATTGTTATAAAAATGTGCTCAAGGAAGGTTAAAATTCTTTTCTCCTTTCAAATCCTGGTGGTTTTGTCCTCTGAAAATCGGGGTTTGTGGCTTTACTCTTAGGCTTGTTTTGTGCCTTGGTTTGGGTGCAGAAAAGCAGAATTTGGTTCAAAGATTTTTTCACTGGTACAAAAATATGTTCAAGAAATGTTTAAACTCTTCTCCTTTCAAATCCCAGTGGTTTTGTCCTCTAAAAATCAGAATTTGAGCCTTTAGTCTCAGACAGACTTTGTAACTTCTTGGTTTGGGTGCAGAAAGGCAGAATCTGGCTCAGAAAATTTTTCACTGTTATAAAATTGTGCTCAAGAAAGGTTGAAAGAATTTTCTCCCTAAAAATCCTGATGGTTTTGTCCTGTAAAAACTGGGGTTTGTGTCTTTACTCTTGGGCTGATTTTGTGTTTTGGTTTGGGTGCAGAAAGGTAGAATCTGGCTCAGAGTTACAAAATGCTGCTCAAGAAAGGCTGAAAATCTTTGCTCCCTAAAAATCCGGGTGGTTTCGTCCTCCAAAAATCAGAATTTCGGCCTTTACTCTCTGACAGGATTTGCAACTTCTTGGTTTGGGTGCAGAAAGGCAGAATCTGGCTCAGAAAATTTTCCACTGTTATAAAAATGTGCTCAAGAAAGGTTAAAACTCTTTTCTCCCTTCAAATCCTGGTGGTTTTGTCCTCCAAAAATCAGAATTTGGATCTTTACTCTTGGGTTGGTTTTCTGCTTTGGTTTGGACGCAGAAAGGCAGAATTTGGCTCAGAGAACTTTTTACTGTTATAAAAATGTGCTCAAGAAACATTGAAACTCTTTTCTCCCAAAAAATCCTGGTGGTTTTTGGTTCCTGAAAATCAGAATTTGGGCCTTTACTCTTGGGTTGGTTTTCTGCTTCAGTTTGGGTGTAGAAAGGCAGATTTTGGCTCAGAGTTACAAAACGCTGCTCAAGAAAGGCTGAAACTCTTTCCTCCCTTCAGATCCTGGTGGTTTTTGGCTCCTGAAAATCAGAATTTGGGCCCTTACTCTCCAACAGCTCTAGAAACTTTTTGGTTTGGGTGCAGACATGCAGAATTTGGCTCAGATAATTTTTCACTGTTATAAAAATGTGCTCAAGAAAGATTGAAACCCTTCTTCTTTTAAATCCCAGTTGTTTTGTCCTCTAAAAATCAGAATTTGGGCTTTTACTCTCAGACAGGTCTTGTAACTTTTTGGTTTGGGTGCAGAAAGGCAGAATTTGGCTCAGAGAATTTTTCACTGCTATAAAAATGTGCTCAAGAAAGGTTGAAACTCTTTTCTCCCTAGAAATCCTGATGCTTTTGTCTTCTAAAAATTGGGGTTTGTGTCTTTACTCTTGGTCTTGTTTTCTGCTTTGGTTTGGGTGCAGAAAGGCAGAATTTGGCTCAGAGTTACAAAATGCTGCTCAAGAAAGGTTGAAACTCCTCCCTTCAAATTCTGTTGGTTTTTGGTTCCTGAAAATCAGGATTTGTGCTTTTTTTGGGCAGGTTTTGTGGCTTGGTTTGGGTGCAGAAAGGCAGAATTTGGCTGAGAGAGTTAAAAGAATCTTCTCAAGAAAGATTGAAACACTTTTCTTGCTTCAAATCCTGGTGGTTTTGTCCTCTAGAAATGAGGATTTGTGTCTTGGGCTGGTTTTGTGGTTTCTTGGTTTGGGTGCAGAAAGGCAGAATTGGAATCAGGGAGATTTTCACTGGTATGAAAATGTGGTCAAGAGAGGTTGAAACTCTTTTCTCCCTAAAAATCCTGGTGCTCTTGTCCTCTAAAAATCAGAAATCAGGCCTTTACTCTCCGACAGGTTTTGTAACTTCTTGGTTTGAGTGCAAAAAGGCAGAATTTTTCTAATGGAATTTTTCACTGTGCTCAAGAAAGGCTGAAACTCTTTCTTCCCTTCCAGTCCTGGTGGTTTTGTCCTGTAAAAATCAGGATTTGCGACTTTACTCTTGGGCTGGTTTTGTGCTTTGGTTTGGGTGCAGAAAGGCAGAATTTGGCTGAGAGAGTTATAAAAATCTTCTCAAGAAAGATTGAAATTATTTTCTCCTTTCAAATCCTGGTGGTTTTGTCTTCTAGAAATGAGGATTTGTGGCTTTACTCTTGGGCTGGTTTTGTGGCTTCTTGGTTTGGGTGCAGAAAGGCAGAATTGGAATCAGAGAGATTTTCACTGCTACAAAAATGTGGTCAAGAAAGATTGAAACTCTTTTCTCCTTCCAAGCGCTACTGGTTTTTGGTTTTTGGAAAATCAGGATTTGTGCCTTTTTGGGGCTGGTTTTGTGGCTTCTTTTGGGTGCAGAAAGGCAGATTTTGGCTCAGAGAGTTATGAAAATCTGGTCAAGGGGGAATGAGTCTTTTTTTGCTTCAAATCCTGGTGGGTTTTAGCTCCTGAAAATCAGGACTTGTGTCTTTTTTGGGCTGGTTTTGGAAGGGACCTTAAATCCCATCCCATCCCATCCCATCCCATCCCATCCCATCCCATCCCATCCCATCCCATCCCATCCCATCCCATCCCATCCCATCCCATCCCATCCCATCCCATTAAATAAAACACCTCAGTATTTATTTAGAAGGCAGAATGCTCCAAGCCTGCCCAGTCTGCTCCTTCTGGGAGCTGGGACTCCAATTTAGGGCTGTAGGAAAATGGGAAAAAGGTTGGATGAGCCTGATGCCTTTCTGCCAAATGAATTCCCTGGAAATCTTCCTTTCCACATGTATCCTGGTTTTTTTTGGGATGATGCAGCAATGCAGTCCTGGAGCTTTTTGCTGGCTTGCTGGCAAGCTCCAAGTGTGGAGACTTTTGAGGGGAGCCAAAAAAATCCAAACCCTGCATCCCAATCCAGCCCCTGCATCCCAACCCAACCAGTACATCCCAATCCAACTCCTACACCCCAATCCAACTCCTGCATCCCAATCCAATCCAATCCAATCCAATCCAATCCAATCCAATCCAATCCAATCCAATCCAATCCAATGCAATCCAATGCAATCCAATGCAATGCAATGCAATGCAATGCAATGCAATGCAATGCAATCCAATCCAATCCAATCCAATCCAATCCAATCCAATCCAATCTCTCCATCCCAATCCAACCCCTCCATCCCAATCCAGCCTGTGCATCCCAATCCACTACATCCCAATTCCCACAAGTTTTCCAGGGCTGGAATGATCCCAGCAGGCCCCTGAGCCCTGCAGCTCCTCCAAAGTTTTTGTGTCTCAAATTCCAACCCCCCAACTTCTTCAAGAAAGGAATAATGAAATATTGTACAACAATAATGAAATATTTTGATACCTGGTGTTAATAATCCCAACCCAACCCCTGCATCCCAATCCAACCAGTGCATCCCAATCCACGGCATCCTAATCCAACCCTGCATCCCAATCCAACCCCTGCCTCCCCATCCAACCCCTGCATCCCAATCCAACCAGTGCATCCCAATCCAACCCCTGCATCCCAACCCAACCCCTGCATCCCAACCCAACCCCTGCATCCCAATCCAACCAGTGCATCCCAATCCACGGCATCCTAATCCAACCCCTTCATCCCAATCCAACCCCTGCATCCCAATCCAACCCCTGCATCCCAATCCAGCCCCTGCACCCCAATCCAGCCCTTCCACCTGAACCCAACCCCTCCATCCCAATCCAACCAGTACCTCCCAATCCAACTCCTGCATCCCAGTCCAATCCCTGCACCCCAATCCAGCCTCTGCATCCCATCCCAACTCCTGCACCCCAATCCACTGCATCCTAATCCAACCCCTTCATTCCAATCCAACCCCTGCATCCCAATCCAGCCCCTGCTTCTCATCCCAACCCCTCCATCCCAATCCACTGCATCCTAATCCAACCCTTGCATCCCAATCCAACCAATGCATCCCAATCCAACCAATGCATCCCAATCCAACCAGTGCATCCCTGTCCAACCAGCGCATCCCTGTCCAGGCCCTGCATCCCAATTCAGCCCCTCCATCCCATCCCAACCCCTCCATCCCAATCCACTCCACCCCAATCCAACCCCTGCATCCCAATCCAGCCCCTGCAGCCAGCCCAGAATTTTGGGAACATGCCAGGATTTATCTCTGTTCCCTCCCCTCCCAGCCCTCCTGGTTGCTCCTCAGGGAATATTTCTGCACCTGCAGCTCTTGGATTTGCAGGTGGCTTGAGGTGAAGCTTGATGAAGTGCTGCTAATTAAAATGCAAAGGGTTTGATGCCTTGCAGGTAAATCTGAAATGCTCAAATGATTTCACCGCTTGCATCTGATTTGGCCTCAAAATTCTGGGGTTGGATTCTTTATCTCTGTGGAAATTCTCCTCCCAAGGCAGATGAGGAGCAGGGAATATTCCCTGTCCCCATCCTGGCAAAGAGGGGGAAAATACAGCACTGACACTTCCCAAAGGCTCAAGGAGCTCATGGAAGGACAGAAAATGTTTTTTTCCTTTCCTTTCTTACAGGAAAAGGTGATGCTTGTGAAGAAGATGATTTGCAGTTTTAGAGGCTTTGTAGAACTTTCCACTGGAAATTTGGTGCTGTTCTCCATAATTTCCTCCTCCAAATCTCTCCAGAGGGTGGTGGGCACTGAAAATTTCTTTAAATCTCAACACTAAGATAAAGCTGAGTTTTTGAACCTGCCCAGGACCAAAATATACTGAAAAATATATTTATTTATGATTTGCAGAGTTTTAGAGGCTTTGTAGAGCTTTCCACTAGAAATTTGGAGTTATTCTTCCTAATTTCCACCTCCAAATCTCTCCAGAGGGTGGTGGGTACTGAGAATTTCCTTAAATCTTAATTCTGAGATAAAGCTGAGTTTTTTAACCTGCCCAGGACCAAAATATATTTTAAAAGATTTTTTTATTTATCAACAACTGACAGGGTACCACAGTTGTGCTTTTTTCCCTCTGTTTTGAAGTCATGGCCCATCCTCAACTCCACCTTTGAAAATTTCAGATTTCACCAAGCAGGAGGAGATTCAATCCAGGGATTTTTGGTACCAGTGGAGATTTCCTCACATCCATGCCTGAAGACAGGGATTTGACCTTGGAGCAGCAAAGCCAGCAGTGACAGCTCGGCTTGGGGGTGGCCTTGAAAGCAGAGCTGGGTTTGGTGCCCTGGAGAAGGAGGAGGTGGAAGGGGAGGGCTGGAAGTGCCGGGCCAGCAGGGCAGGATTGGATGTCAGGATGGAATTTTGTCAAGGACAAAAGTTGGGGACGCTTTGCAGTGCATGGATGTGGGGAAGACCCTGCCTTTGGAAAATGGGGGAAATGAGCAGAATTCCTGTTGGAATCCTGGATTTAGAAATTTAAATTTTTTTGTGCTAAACAGCACAGACCCATAAGAAAATACTGTATTTGACCTGAGGCTGTGGAGAAGCTTCCAGAATGGAATGACAGAGCTGGGATTGTGGGTGTGGAGTTTGGATAGAAGTGTGTGAGACCACAGGGTGGGAAACTCAGAGTTCAAGGTCTTAGAGCATAGTAATAATTATAAAGTAAGATGGAGGTTTTGGGGTGGAGGCTGGGCCTCCTTCTCCTTCTCCTTCTCCTTCTCCTTCTCCTTCTCCTTCTCCTTCTCCTTCTCCTTCTCCTTCTCCTTCTCCTTCTCCTTCTCCTTCTCCTTCTCCTTCTCCTTCTCCTTCTCCTTCTCCTTCTCCTCCTCCTCCTCCTCCTCCTCCTCCTCCTCCTCCTCCTCCTCCATGGGTTTGGGTGGTTTTGTGTAATTGGATAAAAAGTCCCCATTGTGGTGCACGGGTGGTTGGTTATTGGGTTAAAAGTGAAAATAATTTAGGTATCATTTCTTAATTGGACAGTTTACCCTTAAAAGGCCTTGTAACAAGAGATAGTTGGCCCTTTTGTAAGTTGTTAGTAGAATGCTGCAGAATTCACCACTTGTGAATTTAGATAAGAAATAATAAACATCTGAGCCTGAGTGTGAAATGTCTCAAGTGCCTCCAATCCCAACCTTGACAGAGGCAGGGAAAAGAAGCCAAGAAGTGGCAAATTCCCTGCCTGGGATGAAGGCACCTGAGGGAATCTGAGAATCAGCTCTGAGGTGGCAGTTCCAGGTGCCAGCGTGGTGGTTTTGGGTCTGGAACTGAGGACAAATGAAGCACAGAGCACCAGTGATGCTTTTCCTGTCCAGAATTGCCTCCCTGGCCTTGTAGGAATCAGGTTGGAAAGCCTGAGAGCTGAGATCTGTGATCTCTGATCTCCCTTTCTAGCATCCTGAGAGATCTCCGAAGGCTGAGATCAAACAAAAACAAAAGCAGAGAACGAACAAGTTCTGCTGATCTCATTGATTTTAATCAAATTATGAACAAAGCCAAGGCTCTGTGACTTCCAGGGCTTCTTAATTTTATATATCTGAGGCTGCACAGTTTTCTCTGGCTGGTTGAGGGCTGACCACAGCCAGCTTTTCCAAGTGGAATTGTTCTCTCTGTGGCCATACAGGGGGAGAAAACTGGGATGAGAAAATGATGGAATTATAAACTCATGAAATAAGTGCTATCAATTAAACCAAGGTTATAATTTTGTGATCTCTCCTGGGTGATGGCAGCACTCAGGGGGTCACTTCAGCTGCTTTTTGGGGTGCCCTAAAGGGAATTTGTGAGTCCTGTCTGGATCATTGACCCTTTGGGGGCTGCAGAGCAGCAGCTTCAGTGCCCTGCTGGATCCACCCTTGTCCTGGCAAAGGTGGGACTGCAGAGTACTGGGATTTATTTCAGGCATTAGGAACGTGAATTAGTATGTTATTTTATTTTATTTTATTTTATTTTATTTTATTTTATTTTATTTTATTTTATTTTATTCATTTTATTTTATTTATTTTATTATTTTGCATCCCCAAACTACCCCGGGGATATATCCCAGTTTTTAATTAACGCTTTCTCTGCCAGGCCTCTGTATCCACGTCATTGCTAATCCCTGCTCCGGTCACTCAGAGATAGAGTGTGGTGCTCTTCCCTTGGGAATGCTGTGTATGAAAATATTGAAATTTGGGAATTTTCTGATGCTCTCCCCTCTCCCAGGGCTTTCGCCCTCTCTGTCCCTGGCAGATGTTTTGTACATCACCCAAATGACTGTGGGGTCACTTATGAGCTGCTGTTTCTCCACGGGAGGACCTCAGGCAGTTTTTCCTCAGGTTCAGCTCCTTGGCACCGCTCTGAGTTCCCACTGTGGGATCAAACAAGCAGACGAACCAGCCTGGGTGGCTCTGGGTCTCTTCAGGGATTCAGGAATCAGCCCTGGCAGCCTCCAGCTCCACGTGGAGATCAGCTGCAGGCCCAAGGGTCACTGAGAGAAGGGGAAGGAAGAGAAAAAAACAGGGAAAAGGAAATGGGAGGAGGGGATTGTCCTGCTCTGCTTGAGGCTGGTGGAGCCTCATCTCCAGTGCTGGGGGCACTTTTGGGTGCCTCAAAGATTTTGGAGAGTCCAAAGGTGGGACATGGAGATGGTCAAGGCTCAGGAGGGGCCACAGGAGGGACAGCTGAGGGCTCTTGGTGTGTGCAGCTGGAGCAGGGCACACTGAGGGCAGAGCTCAGGGATCTGCAGCTCCTCCCCAGGGGCAGCTCCCATCTCTGCTCTGGGACAGGGACAGCAGCCAGGGCACGGCTGGGGCTGGGCCAGGGCAGCTCAGGCTGGAGATCAGGGCAAGGCTCTTCCCCCAGAGGGTGCTGGCACTGCCCAGGCTGCCCAGGCAATGGGCACGGCCCCGAGGCTGCCACAGCTCCAGGGATGCCCAGGCTGGGCTTGCTGGGGGCTCTGGGCAGGGTTTGGCTTTGGGATTGATCATCCCTGTGGGTCCCTTCCAGCTCAGCACATTCCATGATTGTGTGAGAGTGAGGGATGGGGGAGATGAAACAGGAAAGCCTTATAAATATGATTGCCTGGCAAAAGATTTTGAGAATATGGAAACTCTAAGCGAGATTGAAATGAAAGCAAGCTTTGAGATCCCTCAGTTACTGAACAACTGGAAAACAATGGCATGGCCAGCTGAAGGTGATCCCCTTTGGATCAAACAATCCCCTCTGCTTGCAGACAGGCCCAAGGCTCAGAGCAGACCCTGCCAGCTTGGCAGAAGGGCCCAAAGAGGAGTTTTTAGGGTTTAAAATGTGACCCAGTGTGGTAATGTAATGATTCTTATAGGCTGTATGGAAATGCTGTAGGATTTGTATCTTGTACTAGATTGGTTGTTGAGAATGAGAATATTCAGCACAGAAGTTTTATTGTATTGTAAGGGGAATCTCGCTCTCTTACCCTCTTACTCTCTTACCCCATTTACTCTTTTACCCTTTTACTCTCTCACCCTCTCATCCTCTCTCCCCCTCTCTTCTCTGGGCCCTGCTCTGAGCTGTGGCTGGCAGCTCCCAGCAGGGCCCTGCACCCAGGCCCTTTGCAATAACCCACAAGTTCCCAGCCCTGGCTGCAGAGATCTCTGCTCTCTGTCCATCCCAACTGTCCTTCCCCCTGATGCTCCTACATGAGGGATGGGGGAGATGAAGGATGGGAACAAATTTGGGCAGCGCTCCAGGGATGGCCAGGGTGGGGTTGTTGGGGGTCTGGTCAGGGCCTGGGGCTGCACTGGATGATCCTTGGGGTCTCTTCAGCTCAGAGATTCAATGAGAGCTCAAACAAACCCCATCCAGGCAGCTCCTGCTGTCCCCAGAGCTCTTGGGGACATCAGCACAGGCTCCTCTCCCAATGTCCCTCCTTGGGACCAGCCAAGTCTTTCTGGTGTTCCCCAGCCTGGCCATGGGGATGGGAGGGGACTCTGGGTGACCAGGCTGGCTCAGCTGGGCTGGGCCATCCCATCACCTCCGTGAGGGTGGGCTCAGTGAGATTTTCAGTGGGATTTTCCTCCCCCAGCACAAGGACTGGGCTGTGCAGACGGAATTCTTTGCTCAGTGAACATCACAGCTCCCCCAGAGCTGCCACTGTGCTTTGTTTTCTGAAGAATGCCACTCTCTTCTTCCTTTTTCTCTCTTTTTTTTTTTTTAATTTTCATTTTATTCAAATGAGTACCTTGCACACAGAGAAAAAAAAAAACCCAAAAATCATCTGAGTTTCAGCTGTGCCTCCAAATGATGTCAGTTAGCGCCTGCACCTCATGAACTTCCCCTCTGCTCACCACATCCTGGTGGGGTTTTCAGTGTTGAGCTCGAGTCAAACCCTTCTGCCAGGAGGTAAATTTAGCCGAGCACCCACTCGTGATGAAAGGCGTGGGCAGAGCAGCCGCCCTCGGGGGCGGCAGAAAATTCTAAATATAGCAGGAACGGCTTCCTCTGCCCCGCTGTTCTCACCACGTCACCGACTCCTTCTGCCCCGGGTCCTTCCTGAAACAGGAGCTGGGGGTGCTGAGATGAGGGCAGGTGACAAGGGCAGCTTTGTTTGGCTTTGGCAGGGTGGGGAAGCTCAGCACGGGAGGGATTTTCTGCAAAAATTTCGAGTGGACCCTTGAGAAGTTGGTTAAATTTGCCTCCTGTAGGCTGGAGAATAAAAAGGGGTTAAATGGCACTGGGAGAAATGAAGTTTAATTATTGAATTTCCATTTCATATCAAGTTCTCCATTAGAAACTTTCCCATTTCTGGTTGTAGCCTGGACACTCTTGGGTGGTTTTTGGTGCATTTTTTTGCAGGTTTGGGTTTTCTGTGAGTTTGGGTTTTCTTAGAGAAGTCAAAGGCTGCCAGATCCTGCTGTGTTGTGTCTGTGCCCTGCAGGGTCACCACTGGTCTGGCTCCTGCAGGGGAGGGGACAAGTTCCAGCTGAGGTGGCACCTGGGCTTCACCCCCAGCACGGGATGCACCAGGCTGGGATTGTCCTGCTGGGCTGAGCTCAGTGCTGGAAATGCCAAAATTGGGGGTTTAATCTCTGTCTGAGCTGTTCACTTGAGAGCTGATGATCCATGTGGGACCCTTCCAATATTCTGTATAAAAATCTGTAAAATATCCTGTAAAATATTCCATAAAATATCCTGTAAAATATTCCTTAAAATATTCTGTAAAACCACTTGGGTAGGCCCTGACTGGCTGCAAATGAAATTTCCACTGTAGGGAAAGCTAAAAAAGGCATTTTTAGGGGATGCTGCTCCAGCCTCCCTCCCAAGGAGGGCACAGCCGTGTCCTGTGTCCATCCCAATGGCATCACTGAATTTTGGGACCCTGTCCCTGTGTCCTTGTGCCTGTGGAGGCACAGCTTGGAGGAGCTGGAGCTTTATGGGGTGCAAAAAGAGAGATCTGGGTTTTTCCCAAACAGCCACCTGTGAGAGCTGCCCCAAAGCAGGTGCCAGGTGCTGTCACAAGATTATCCCATGAAACAGGGAGGCTTTTCCAAGAGAATTCATCCCGTGGCAGGCAGGGAATGGCTCTGGCTGGGCAGGTGCAGTGTTCCTGTAGATAACACTCCCTGCTGTGATTTATCTCTGTGATTTATACCGTTGTTTTTCTCCCTGCTGTTTGTGGGTGCTGCCCAGGCTGGTGATGGATCGCTCCCAGAACCTTTCTGCTGCTTTGTTTTTGGGGTTTCAGTTGGGTTTTATGGCAGCACAGCCCTTTGTTGTGGTTATCAGCTCCGTGCTGAGGCTGGGGGGTCACAGTGAGGGGGACAGAGGGGTCCTGGAGGGGCTGGGAACACAAACCCTGTGAGGAAGCCCTGAGGGAGCTGGGGGTGCTCAGCCTGGAGCAAAGGAGACTCAGGGGTGCCCTCATCACTCTCTGCAGCTCCTGAAAGGTGCCTGTGCTCAGCTGGGGCTGGGCTCTGTCTCCAGGCACTGACAGAACCAGAGCACACAGACTGGAGCTGTCCAAGGGAAATACAGGTTGGATATCAGGAAAAGGATTTTTACAGAAAGGATGATAAAGTTCTGGAATGTTCTGCCTGGGGAGGCGGTGGAGTCACCATCCCTGGGGGTGTTTAACAAAGCCTGGATGTGGCACTGGGTGCCAGGGTTGAGTTGAGGTGTTGGGGCTGGGTTGGACTCGATGAGCTTGAAGGTCTCTTCCGACCCGGTGATTCTGGGAATTCTGTGAATTCAGTGATTCTGTCAATTCCGGGCAGCCAGAGTGGGAATAACTCTGGAATTAGGGGCTCAGGAATAACAATGTGCTTTTCCTGGAAAAAGGTGACATCAAGGTCCTGCAGGGCGGCAGCAGAGGGACCTTGGTCAGGGTTTGGAACCATTCCAGAATTTTTTTTTGATGGATCCATCCCCCCACACAACAGGAGGCTCCACCAGGGTGTGTGACACAAAAATCCTGGGATATGGGGGTTTTACATGATGTTACCTCCATGGAGTGAAGGGGATTTGGTGGGAAAACCTCCAAAATTCCAACCTGGTGAAGTCTTGGGGCTTCCAGGGTTGTGTGCCGTGGAGGTTCCTGTGGGTGCTGCTTTGATCTCTTTGCATTTCCCAGGAACGTTTTGGGTGGATTTCCCTAAATCCATGGAAATTATGAATTATTGATGTAATGATGGTGCTTTAGGATTTTGCTTTGCTCTGGGAGCCTCTGCCCTGAACCCAAGGTTCAGGATGAGTTTTCCATACCCAAAAGTGAGGGATCCTCCTTCCCAACAGGGACTGGGAAGGATTCCCCTCCCAAGCTGATGGAACAAAGTCAGGGCTAGAATGATCTCTTCCCTTCTCCCTGGCTCAGCCTGGGACATTTTCTGGGAACAGACATCTCCCTGCCATGGAAATGACCTCATTTGCAGAAAATGTCTGTGGATTGTAAAAATCCTGTGATTCTGACACTGCTGCTCCTGCGCTGAGGTGCCAAACTCCAAGGCAGCAAAAATATCTCAACTTGAACCTTGATGCCTCTCCTGTGTGTGCAGAACTCTTGGAATTCTTGGAATTCTGTTTTCCCACATCTCCAGGGTGGTGCTGGGAGCTGGGAGCAGGTTTGGGATGCTGTGGATGAAATCATCCAGCTGTTCTCTGAATCAGCTTTTCCTCATCATTCCCTCCAGGAATTGCTGGTGGTTTTTTTCCAGGAATTGCTCAGGGAAAGCAGCAGGGATGTCTCTCCCACAGGCCATGGTCAGGAAATCACAGAACCATCCAAGACCTCCCAGATCCTCCAGTCCAGCCTCAAACCAGGGGTGTTGTGGCTCTGCATCAATGCCAGATGGATAACAGGGAATAATTCCTCTCTTTTGTGGTGTAGGGTAAATGTGGGGGTGGATTTGGGGATCTTAGAGGTCTTTTCCAACTTTACGGGAAGGATTTTTTAGGATCAGTCCCATAAAATGAACTCTGGTGTGTGCAGAGATAATCCTGACCTCACCAGGCCATGGGTGGGGAGGGTTCTTGATGTCCAACCCCAGCACCACCCTGAAATCACCCTAAAATCATCCTAATTTCACCCTAAAATAAAGCTAAAATGACCCTAAAATTGCCCTAAAATAAAGCTAAAATCACCCTTAAATCATCCTAAAATCACATTAAAATCATCTTAATATCACCCTAAAATAATCCTAAAATCACCCCAAAATCATCTTAATATCATCCTAAAATCACCCTAAAAGCACCTTATTATAATCCTAAAATCATCCTAATATCTCCCTAAAATAATCCTAAAATAAACACCCTAATATCACCCTAAAATAATCCTCCCTAAAATCATCCTAAAATGTCCCTAAAGTCACCCTAAAATAATCCCAAATACACCCTAAAATCACATTAAAATCATCCTGATATCACCCTAAAATAAAGCTAAAATCACCCTAAAATCACCCTAAAACCATCTTAAATATCATCCTAAAATCATCCTAAAAACCCCCAAAAATCACCCTAAACCACTTTCCCAAGTGTCACGTCCAGATCTCCCTTTAATGTTTCCAGGGATGGTGACTCCACCACCTCCCTGGGCAATTTCTTCCAATCCTACACAAAAAAACCCAATTCTTTATTTAATGTGAACCTCTGGGGGCTCAGCTTGCTGGAGACACTTTTTGAGGGTGATAAAACCAGAAATACCAAGCTTGGAAAAGACTTCTAAGATCCTCAAGCCCAACCATCAACCCATGTTCACCTCATACTTCTAAATAAAATTATTCCTTATAAATCTGGCATTGAGGCAGAACCACAAAATCCCTCTTTTGGAGCATTATAAGGAAACAACTCCCCATAAAAACCTTGATTTCAGGGCTGTAAAAAAAAACCCCAACCCCTCTGTTTGTTCTTCTGGTGTTTTATGGATCACCTGAGCCAGGAACTGACATAAAACACCTCAGGTTGTAATAACTGTGCACAGAATCATGAGATCTGCAGGGAAAACCCCTCTGAATTTCACCAGCGCTTGGTTTTATTCATATTTATTCATATTTCCTCTCGAGGTCGAGAGGAAAGAGAAGGCACCTTTGCTCAGCCACCCATCAGGAGGGAAAGTGTTCAAACAAAAGCCCAGCTTGGGGAGAAATTAATCAATAATTAGTGGGGGATGGAGCAATAATTAACCAGGGACGGAGCAAGAAGCAGCCAAGGCTCTGGAGGGCACTGGGAGGGGATGCTGGGCTTTCAGCACCAACCCAAACCTGTGGAATTTTCCCCCAAAACTGGGATAGGGCCCTGCAAGAGATGAGAGGGGACTGGGAGAGAATCCCAGAGCTGAATTCCACCCAAAACTCTGGATGAGGGAGCTGCCAAATCCCCCAGTGCAGGGACACTGCTGGGCTCTATTTTAAGTTTTTAAGGGAATCAAAAGAGGTTGCAAAGTCAGGCTGGGGTTTGGATCAGCTTCCAAAAAAATCTGTGAGGGGGAAACTCTCAGATTTAGAGGTGATTTTTAAAGCTGCACCCTTTAAAAATGATGGAAGAGAAATTGAAATGATGATGATGGATGGTGGAGGAGAAAGTGAAAATTCCCTTTGGGCAGTGATTTCAGTTTGTTTGTGCCATGGGTGGGGAGGGTTTGGGGTGGCTCAGGAGGATTTAAAAACTTGGACAAATCAGCATCAAGTCCTGGACATCCCTGAAGGAAGCAAACAAAGGCAGTGGATGGGGAAAATCGTGATGGAAAATAATAATTGATGTTTTCAAGCATTTGAGATTTGTGGCTCTGCTCTGCCTGAGATCATTATCCTGAGCAACACCTTGAAGTGTGTCTTGGTGGCAGAGGCTCTGGCTAAAAAAAGTTCAAGATTTACCTCTGAAGAAAGATGAAATGGGTTTTCACAAAAGGGGGGACAAAAAAGGTGGTTTTGTAGGATAAATTAAGCAACAAGTGGTGAAGAGAAGCCAACCCAAGTTTCCTATTGAGGTTTTGCTGCAACAAAGGAACAAAGACAAAGCCTGAAAGTCTGAAAAAGCAAATTTAAAACAGGCAACTGATGGAAACTTGTCAAAGCTCTGCTCAAGGGGAGCTGAAATTCCTCCCTGGCAGGGTGGGCAGGGGCTGGGCTGGAATTGCCAGAGCAGCTGTGGCTGCCCCTGGAGCCCTGGCAGTGCCCAAGGCCAGGCTGGGCATTGGGGCTGGCAGCACCTGGCACAGTGGCAGGTGGCCCTGGGCTGCAATCAGCTGCCATTGAAGATCCCTTCCCACCCAAACCACTCTGGCATTCACATTCCTCAATCCAGGATGGAAACCAGCACCAAAACCCATTGCAGCAAATGGAGAAAGGAAAGGAAAGAATGATTTCCTGGCTGGTTCCAGGTGCCCCCAGTGCCATTTCCCACAGGGGGTTTGTAGCCTGGCAAGGGCTGGTTAGAGAGGTTTGGGCTGTGCCAGGGTGCCCAGAGCAGCTGTGGCTGCCCCTGGAGCCCTGGCAGTGCCCAAGGCCAGGCTGGACACTGGGAGGTGTCCCTGCCATGGCACAGGTGGCACTGGAGGGGATTTCATGTCCCTTCCATCCCAAACCGTTCTAGGATTCCATTAATTCCTTGGAGACACAGCCTGAGGTACCAGTGGATTGTATTCCTTTAAAACAGGAACAGCTCATGGTTAATTAACATTAAAAGCTTAATGGTAGCTAACCATGAGCTCAAATTTGGACTCAGCAATCCAACCTGAGCTCCCAAACCCTTAAAGGAGCTTCTCCGAGGCCCGGTGTCCCAGGAAGGTTCATTGCATCTCCAGAGGGATCCTGATTTCTCTGCTTTCAGGGACCCACACATGGAGCCATTTCCAAGCATTTCTGATTTGGGGAACGTCTCCTTTCAGGCTCCGTTTATCCCAAATTTTAGGCAGAGCCATGAGCTGCACAGAAGGAGAATGAGAGTGCTCCTGGGTGTGTCAGCTCCTCAAACAAAAGGAATCTTGCAATTGGGGAATTATTAAGGTTGGAAAAGACCTTTAAGACCTTGAAGTCCAACCACCAGCCCAGCCTCATTGATCCATGTCCCGAAGTGCCACATCCATGGGTTTTTTGAACACTTCTGGGGATGGGGACTCCAAATCCCACTGGGCAGCTCCTCCCAAGGCCTGACCATGCTTTCTAAGGATAAATTTTCCTCCAATATGCAAAAATGGGATTTTAAGGACTTTCAAGGCTCCTTTTCTGTTGTTGGTGTGAGGGGTTTGGAGCTGTGGGGAACAGGAAATGTTCCCTGCCAGAAGGGGCTGGGGCAGGGACACCTCTGCTGCTGGGCTTGCATTGGATGGATATTCCCTTGTGGGAAAAGCCTTTGGGATTCTGGTGTTCAGGATCCAGAGATGAGGTGGGAAAAGAGCTCCAAGGACATCGAGTCCCAGCTGATCCCACCCTGTCCCAGCGCAGAGCTCTGAGTGCCACCTCCAGGAATTGCTGGGGCACCTGCAGGGATGGGCACTGCAAAGCTCCCTGGGCAGCCCCTGGCAAGGCCTGAGCCCCCTTTGCATGGGGAAATTCCTGCTGTGCCCACCCTGAGCCTGCCCTGGCCCAGCCTGAGGCCGTTCCCTCTGCTCCTGTCCCTGTGCCCTGGAGCACAGCCCGACCCCCCCGGCTGTGCCCTCCTGGCAGGAGCTGGGCAGGGGCTCAGCCTGGAGCAAAGGAGGCTCAGGGGGCCCTTGTGGCTCTGCACAGCCCCTCCTGGGGCTCCAGACCCTTCCCAGCCCCATTCCCTGCCCTGGACTCTCTCCAGCCCCTCCAGGCCCTGTTGGCCATAAACTGTCCCCAGGATCTGAGGAGGGCCAGCACAGGGCTGGAGCACATTTTTCATCAGGAAATGTTCTTTTCAAAAAAGAGCTGATGTTTGTTTCTGAAGCAGATCTTGGTGATGAACAAGATTGAAACTGTGCTTTGGGACGGGGGAAATCCCATAAAATCACTGATTGGGTTTCGGGCCTGCATTGCAATTACCTGTTACAATCTGTAAATATAGAAAGAATTTGTTATTTCTTTCATCTTGTGACTCTCAGAGATAATCAAAAGAGCAGCATCTTGTGCTGAGCAATACTTTAAACCTAAATCTGAATTAATGGTGCTGGAGTTCCATTCCAATCCCACACTTGCACCATGGAGTGTCCTAGGCTGAAAAATCCTTTCTTTTGGGATTTCTACAGCTGTTGTTGTTCCCTGGATGAATCCATGAGTTGGATTCACCAGAACATTCCCCATTCCTCCTTCCTCCCGTCCCTGGCAGCCCAGGGCATGGCAGGGTGGGCCTTGGGACACGGCCTGCGGGAATTGTATGGCTGGGAGGGATGGGGAGCAGGAAAGTGGGGTTGTGGTTTTGGGGTATGGAAGGGGGTTCTTGTTTTGGGGAAGGGAAATGGATTTGGGGCAGGAAGGGCTGTTTTTTTCACTTTGGGGTAGGGATAGGAGTGTTTCTGTTTTTGGGGCAGGAAAGGGGAATTTCTGGTTTTGGGGGGTTGTTTCTGGGGCATGGAAAGGGGTGTTTGTCTGGTTTTGGGGCTGGGAAATAAGGATTTCTGGTTTTGGGGCAGGAAAGGGGGATTTGTGTTTTTGGGGCAGGGAAAGGAGGATTTCTGGTTTTGGGGTAGGGAAAGGGGTTTTCTCTGGCTTTGGGATAGCAGAAGGAGTTTCTGGTTATGGCTTCGTGCAGGGATAGGGGTGTCTCTGTTTTGGGGCAGGAAAAGGGGGTTTCTCCCTGGTTGTGGGGCAGGGACAGGAATGTTTCTCTCAGTTTTTGGGGCAGGGAAAGGAGAGTTTCTGGTTTTGGGGCTGGGAAATAGGGGTTTCTGGTTTTGGGGCAGAAAAGGGGGAGTTATGTTTTTGGGGCAGGAAAAAGGGTGTTTCTCTGGCTTGGGGAGAAGGAAAAGGGGTATCTGGTTTTGGGGCAGGAAAGGAGTGGTTTTGGCTTTGGGACAGGAAAAGGGGGTTTCTCTCTGGCTTTGGGGCAGGGAGAGTTCTGTTTTTTGGGGCAGGAAAGGCTCTTTCTGGTTTTTTGAGCAGGGAGAGGGAGTTTCTTGTTTTAGGGGATTGTTTTAGGGGCAGGGAAAGGCATGCTTGTCTGGTTTTGGGGCAGGAAAAGGAGTTTTCTCTGGCTTTGAGGCATGGCAGACACAGGTGCGTTTCTGGTTTTGGGGCAGGAAAGGGGGAGTTCTGTTTTTGGGGCAGAAAAGGGGTGTTTGTTTTGGGGGCAGGGAAATGGCGTTTCTCACTAGCTTTGAGACAAGAAAAGAGATGTTTCGTTTATTTGGGGCAGGAAAGGAGTGTTTCTGGTTTTGGGGCAGGAAAAGGGGGTTTCTCTGTTTTTGGGGCAGGAAAAGGGGGTTTCTCTGTTTTTGGGGCAGGGATAGGGGTGTTTGTCTGTGGTTGTCTCTGGCTTTGGGCTGGGCCCTGCTCCTGAGCTGTTGGTTCTGGAGATGCTGCTTAGGGAACAATCAGAGTGAGAAATGGCAGAAAATCTAAAAAAGGGGCTCTGAAGTTCAGCCCCACCCCATGGATTGACCAGATCAGAATTCCTGCCTTGTACCACAAACCTGACCCAAATATAATAAAATAAACACCATAAACGCAATACATAGAATTAATACTCTAAATAGCAAAAATTTTTTGCAATGAATTGCAAATAAATAAAATTGCAATAAATACAATGAACACAATTAACAGAATAAATACAACAAATAGCAATATATACAGTAAATACAATAAATACAATTAACACAACACAATAAAAACAATAAATACAACAAATAGCAATAAATACAATTAACACAATGAAAATATTAAATACAACAAATAGTACATACAACAAATGCAATTACCAAAATAAATATAACCCAGCCACGTGCACAGAGACAGAAATTCCCCATTTTTCTGTGGGTTCCAGCACATTTTGGGTCTGGCTGCTCCCACTTGTGCCACTTGTCTTTAGTTCATATCTACATTCACATATGTAAAAACAAGAATATTTAGTGCCAGGTGACAAACTGAATGTATATTTATGGATTATTTATCTGTGGGTGTGTTCCCAGTCTGGTTTGCAGCAATGAGAATTATAAAAGCAATAATCCTGAATATCAATAATGATATCTCAAAAATCTTCCTGCACAAACATGGCTGCAAGGCATTTTCACTGCTCAGAGCATCCCCTCTCCATGCCCAGGGGCTAAACCAAAGCTCAAGGGAATTTTAGACCAAAAAAAAGGATTTTTCAGAGGAATTTGCTCAGCAGAGGAGCTGTGAGTGAGAGCAGCACGTGCTCGAGCAGACGGAGCTTCATCCCCATCAGGTCCTGCAGAGGCATTTTTGTCTGACTTCAACTTCCAGGATATTTAATTTATTTATTTCTCTATTTATTTATTCATTTATTTCTTTTTCACATTGAATTTTTGTTGGTTTTGGTGTTATCCAAAAAGTGCCAGCCAAAAGCAAAACACAGAATGAGATTTTTCATCCTGCCTGGGTGTGGATTTGGGCTGATTCCTGTGGAGTGATGCAAATTTGAGTGGTTAAATTTTAGAAATCGGCGGGAGATTTATCTCAACTGCTCAGACAGCTTTAAAAAATTAAAAATACACAGGAAAAATGCACAAAAAGTGAATATAGATGCATTGGGGACTTGGATTTTTTCTTTGCTGAGCGATATGACACCACAGAGAATTAGGAGCTGATTTTTATTTTCTCTTTTTTTTCCTTTTGCCCAATCTGAGGGGCTTTTAGGGAGTTTTCCCTAGAAGGGTTTCCCAAAAAATGTTTTTCCTTGTGATTCCTAAGGAGTTTTCCCATCCTTAGTGATTTTTAGGGAATTTTCCCATCCCTTGTGATTTTTTAAGGACTTTTCCCATCCATTGTAATTTTAAGGGAGTTTTCCCATCCTTTGTGATTTTTAAGGAGTTTTCCCAACTCTTGTGATTTTCAGGGAGTTTTCCCATACCTTATGATTTTTAAGGAGTTTTTCCCGTCCATTGTGGTTTTTAGGGAGTTTTCCCACCCCATGTGATTCCTAAGAAGTTTTCTCATACCTTGTGATTTTTAGGGAGCTTTCCCACTCCTTTGTGATTTTTAAGGAGTTTTCCCATCCCTTCTGTTTTTACTGAGTTTTCCCATCCCTGGTGGTTTTTAGGGAGCTTTCCCACCCCTGTGCTTCCCAGGTGCAGGTTGGGAAGTGCAGCACGGGCAGGCAGGGCACTAATTGCAATATTTGATCTGCAGGGCAATAATTGCAATATTTGATGAGGCAGGGCACTAATTGCAATATTTGATCAGGCAGGGCAATAATTGCAATATTTGATCTGCAGGGCAATAATTGCAATATTTGATCTGCAGGGCAATAATTGCAATATTTGATGAGGCAGGGCACTAATTGCAATATTTGATGAGGCAGGGCACTAATTGCAATATTTGATCTGCAGGACAATAATTGCAGTATTTGATCAGGCAGGACAATAATTGCAATATTTGATGAGGCAGGGCACTAATTGCAATATTTGATCAGGCAGGACAATAATTGCAGTATTTGATCTGCAGGTCAATAATTGCAATATTTGATCGGCAGGACAATAATTGCAGTATTTGATCTGCAGGTCAATAATTGCAATATTTGATCGGCAGGACAATAATTGCAGTATTGATCAGGCAGGACAATAATTGCAATATTTGATCAGGCAGGACAATAATTGCAGTATTTGATCTGCAGGTCAATAATTGCAATATTTGATCGGCAGGACAATAATTGCAGTATTTGATCAGGCAGGGCAATAATTGCAATATTTGATCGGCAGGGCAATAATTGCAATATTTGATGAGGCAGGGCACTAATTGCAATATTTGATGAGGCAGGGCACTAATTGCAATATTTGATCTGCAGGACAATAATTGCAGTATTTGATCAGGCAGGGCAATAATTGCAATATTTGGTCCCGCTGGAGCTCAGCTCTTATCTGTTCCCAGAGTGTTTCCTCTGGCACGGCTCGCAGGAAAATACTTCTGGCACTGCTTTGGATTAATCCTGGAATAATCTCCCGGAGGAAGTGGCCCGAGGCCAATTGTTGAGCCAATTAAAACAATGGCTCGGGATTAACCCCTTCAGGGCCGCGGAGCACACTCCTGGGAGTTAAACTGGGAAATACGAAGTGTTTGAAATGCAGAGGTTAAAACAACCTCGAGCTGAGGGTTTCCCTTTGCATCATTCCTGGGGAATTGGAGTTTTTATTTGCCCTGTTTGTGGCCAAAATTAACTCTGAGCTGCCCAGAGAGGGTGTTCAGGTCAGATCTTTGCCATATATACATTGGCCATATAAAATTTATATATATTTATACATTATATATCTATACATGATACATATTAATACATTATAAATATTTATACATATATACATGTATACATGTATACATTATATCTATATTGCCATATATACATTGGCCATATTTACATTATATATATTTATACATTATACATATTATACATATTATACTTTGTACATGTTCATACATGTATACACATATACATTTATAGTACATACAATATATAAAATTTATATTTTTGCAAATTTTAAATTATTAATGGTCAATTTAGGTTGAATATACATTTATGTACAATCATATACATTAATAGTATGAAAATATATATATTGTTATACAGGGTAAATGACATATATCATTTTACTATAATTTATATACATATATATATTATTCATATATAATTGATATATATTTATTATATTATATTTATTAATTATATATTTTAAATTATATTAATAATAATTATATTATATTATATTATATTATATTATTAATATTATATTACATTATATTATATTATATTTTAATTATATTATATATTATATATTATATATATATTATATATTATATATTATATTATATATATAATACATTATACATATTTATACATGCATACACATATGCATTATTTATATACACACATATATATTGCCATATATACTTTTATTTTTTTAAGGAGCTCTCTGTGACAATGACACTAAGTCTCATAGGTATAAATATTATACATATTTATATCTGAATACGATACATATATTATTATATACCCATATATATTGCCATATATACATTAGGACTACTCTTACAATATAATTCATAGTATAAATATTATACTATTTATATCTAATAGCATATTTATATATTTATTATATATATATTTATATTGCATTACATTATATTAGTTATATATGCAATTCATATTATGTATTACAATTATACATGCCTACACATATTCATTATATATATACACATATATATATATTGCCATATATACATTGGCCATATATACATTATATCTAGTTATACATTATACATATTATACATTATACATATTATGCATTTTATATATTTGTACATGAGTACACATATACATTTTTTATATATATATATATGCACATATATATTGCCATATATACATTGGTTTTTGTTTTGTTTTCTTTTAAGAAGCTCTCTGTGACAATGGCACCAAGTCTGATGGGTTTTATGTGATGGGCATAAATATTATACATATTTATACATGTATACATTTCATATATATACATATATATAATTGCCATATATATATTGGCTTTTTATTGTTTTCTTAAGGAGCTGTGTGTGATAATGGCACTAAGTCTGATGGGTATAACTATTATACATATTTATACATGTATCCACATATACCTTATATATATATACATCTATATTTTGCTATATGTACTTTTTTGTTTTTTTTTTTTTAAGGAGCTGTGTGTGACAATGGTGCTAAGCCTGATGGGTATTAATATACATATTTGTACCCGAATACACATAAACATTATATGTATCCACATATATATTGCCAGATATACATTGATTTTTATTTTTTGTTGTTTTAAGGAGCTGATTGTGGCAATGGCGCCAAATCTGATGGGTATTTTTATTTTATTTATTATTGGCTTTTTATTGTTTTCTTAAGGAGCTGTGTGTGATAATGGCCCTAAGTCTGATGGGTATAACTATTATACATATTTATACATGTATCCACATATACCTTATATATATATACATCTATATTTTGCTATATGTACTTTTTTGTTTTTTTTTTTTAAAGGAGCTGTGTGTGGCAATGGTGCTAAGCCTGATGGGTATTAATATACATATTTGTACCCGAATACACATAAACATTATATGTATCCACATATATATTGCCAGATATACATTGATTTTTATTTTTTGTTTTTTTAAGGAGCTGATTGTGGCAATGGCGCTAAATCTGATGGGTATTATTATTATACACACTTATACATGAATACATAGATGAATTATATATGTACACATATCTATATATTGCCATATATACTTTTTAAATTGTTTTTTTAAGGAGCTGTGTGTGACAATGCCGCTAAGTCCAATGGGTTTGGTCTCTTTTTTTCTGTTATCCCCCCCTGGCCGAGCGATTCCTGGGAGCGATGTCTCACCGGAATGAATGGCAGGAGGCAGACAAAGAGCTGGCTTTGTGCGCTGATGAATGAGGAGAGCATGTGGGTGGCTGCTGAGCAGCGCTCCCTTCCTCAGCCTCCTGCCACCCAGCTCAGCTTTCCTGGTGTTTTCCTCTGGAAAAAAAACCGGGAATTCAGCGCAAATCAAGGGGCTCGGGGAGAAAATGCTCCCGCAATAAATTAGGGTGACTCAGGTGGTGTGAAAGGTCCTGAAGGAGCAGGGTCTGGGCTGGGGTTAATTTAATTAATGTTATCATCATCATAATCATCTCACAGCTCCCTCTGCTTTTGCTCGTGGTTACATCCGTGAATAAAGCGCCTGGAGCTGTGGGATTGCTGCAAAAAATGCTGAAATTGGTGTTGGATCATCCCCACCCATCCCTGGTGTCCTGTGTGCCTCAGCTCCCTCCCTGTGCATTCCCTGTGTCCCCTGGCAGGTGCCTGGTGTCCCCTGCCCGCAGGGTGGCACCTCCAGGGATTGGCACAGGAGCAGGGACAGGGCTCAGCTGGAGCAAAACCCACTCGTTTCCAGAGCTGAGCTGCATTTACCGAGGGTGATGTGTCTGTGCTGCTCTCCTGGTGTGCAAATTCCCCCAAATTCCTCTCCCTGCTGGGCTGAAATCCCTTTGACAAAGATTCCTGAGGGGCACAAGGTGGCAAAGTCTAAACCTGGCCTAAAACCCAGCAAAGCCTCCCATGTCCTGCTTTGAGCAGGATTTTCCTGGGGGTGAAGCCCAAACTTGGATCTGCTCTTGCCCTTCTGGAGGATTTTTCCTGGTGTGGAATAAGAAAAAGAGAGGAAGGAAGGAAGTGGCGGAAGGAAGGAAGTGGCGGAAGGAAGTGGCGGAAGGAAGTGGCGGAAGGAAGGAAGGAAGTGGCGGAAGGAAGGAAGGAAGTGGCGGAAGGAAGTGGCGGAAGGAAGTGGCGGAAGGAAGGAAGGAAGGAAGGAAGGAAGGAAGGAAGGAAGGAAGGAAGGAAGGAAGGAAGGAAGGAAGGAAGGAAGGAAGGAAGGAAGGAAGGAAGGAAGGAAGGAAGGAAGGAAGGAAGGAAATAATACTAATAGTAATAATAATAATGTTTCTGTGGAATAATTCTGAATCCCTGCTCCACAAACCCCCCTGGCCTCTTCGCTGTCCTGCCCTTGCTCTCCAGGCTCTTCCCTAAATCAGCCTTCTCCAGGAAAGGGAAAATGAATAAAGCAAGAGGACAAACCCAGCTGATTTTGGACACAGCTGCATCTTGGGATTTAATTTTTTGAGGCTGGGCACTGTCTGCTTTCCCTGAGTTAATTTGGGGGTTTTTGGTTTTTTTAAAATCTTTTTTGTATCCTCCAGCCCCCAGGGAGGGGTTGGGACAGGCACAGACCCCAAGGAGGGATCCTGTGAGCATTTCCCCCATTCCTTCACCTCCCAGGGCTGTCATTCCTTTTCTCTGAGCCAGGAAAGGAACATCTGGTTCCGGGAGGAGCCCTGGGAGGTGTCCCAGTCTCACTGCTCACTCCTGTTTCCTGCTTTCCTCCAGATTTTCCAACAGCTGCTCCTATTCAGCCACAAACTCTGCACATCCAATCCCAAAAATCTGTGATTTTTATCCTTGCAGCCTCCCAATCACTTCCAGAGCCCAGGGGTTGAGTGGTGGTGTGAGATTTGGGACCTTGGTGGCACAAAGAGGCAGCAGAGAATTCAGCCAAAGGGGATTTTAACCAACAAGTCCCAGCCAGGGCAATTTTGGGGTTTTTTTCAGGGTTTTTTTGGGGCCACTTCCAGCCCTGGGTATTGCAGCCTGTGTGAGAAAAGCTTAGAAATGGCTGAGAAGTTACAGCACAGGAAATAAATCAATTAAATATTTATTTAATAATGCATTTAATGGCCATTTAATCACCAGGAGCACGTGCCTGGAGCAGTTACTCCCCCTTTTCTCCTGAGAATGCTCCAAGCAGGGAAATCCCTCCTTGGAGCCTGCGTGTGGAGCACCCAGATGTGCACAGAAAGAAATTCCTCTCATTTTTTATCCCCAAAAATTCAATTTGCAGGTGCACTTTGCACAGGCAGAGCTCAGCAGCCTCATTTCCCACTCTGGGAGTTCATTCCCAGAGCGGATCCAGAGCTCAGATGTGCCCAATCTGTGGAGAAAGAGTTTAAACTTGGCTTAAAACCCAACAAAACCTCACTTTTCTCCCATGTCCTGCTTTGAGCAGGATCCTCCTGGGGGCTGCACCCCAAACCTGGCTCTGCTTTGGTCCTTCCTGAAGTTTTTCCTGCTTTTCCAGCCACTGGTGCTGCTTTCTGAGGAATAATTCTGAATTCCTGCTCTCCTCTGCTATGGAAATCGCTCGTGGCCTCCTCACTGCAGAGCCAGGATCAAAGAAAGAGAAAAGGAAAATTCTCTGCTCCTTTGGGATAATCTCCTGGCCCAATCCTTACAGAAAGGGAGGGAATTCAGCCAAAAAAAACGAGCTTGGAAAAGGGAACCAACCTGGGTGCTCCTTTCACCCTTCCTTCTTGTGATCTGGTGTTCTGGAGAGATTTAATTGGTGGTTAATGCAGATCCAAATCGATCTGTGCATCCCCTTTTGCTGCATTTCACCAGAAAAAAATGAAATAAAAATCCACTGGTGAAGCCAGAACACTGAGCAGTGAGCTGGAATTATCTCAGATTATTTTCTGATAGGGTGTGATCAATTGATTTGTAAAAGATACATATATACCATTAACAGCTAATATAAAATAATGCAAATAATTCATATATACAAATAATAATTCAATTCTATATATACATGTAATAATTCAATTAATATATGCAAGTAATAATATATTGCTTTGTATAATACGAAACTATGGATTATTATTTGTATATATTACATATATTTGTATGCAAACTCTGAAATAAAGTATATTGACTTAACAAAGCTAAAAAATAGAGATAACATTGAGAGATTGAACTAGAAAAAAGTTTTAACAAATTTCAAACTATAGTTTTATTAAAAAATTATTTTAATAAACTAGAACTGTGAAAGATATATTGTAGTAAGACTACATAAAGTAAAAGTATAATCAGTGTTATAAATATAAACAACATTGTGTAGTAAAAACTGATATAGGTTGAAAAACATTTAATTGATGGTTAATGCAGATCCAAACCAATCTGTGCATCCCCTTTTGCTGCATTTCACCAGGAAAAATGAAATAAAAACCCACTGGCATGAAGAATGGCTTGAGTCAGAACATTGAGCAGTGTGCTGGAGTTACCTCAGAATTTTTTCTGATGGGGTGTGAGAAATTGATTTGTAAAAGATTCATATATACAAGTAATAATTCAATTCTTATATACAAATAATAATTCAATTCATATATGCAAGTAATAATACATTGCTTCATATAATAATATAAAACTATGGATTATTATTTGTATATATTACATATATTTGTATGCAAACTCTGAAATAAAGTATATTGACTTAAGAAAGCTAAAAAGTAGAGATAACATTGACAGATTGAACTAAAAAGTTTTAACAAATTTTAAACTATACTTTTATAAAAAGACTTTTAATAAGTTAGAACTGTGAAAGATATATTGTAGTAAGACTACATAAAGTAAAAGTATAAGTAATCAGTGCTATAAATATAAACAACATTGTGTAGTAAAAACTGATATAGGTTGAAAACATTTAATTGATGGTTAATGCAGATCCAAACCAATCTGTGCATCATTTCACCAAAAAAAATGAAATAAAGACCCACTGGCATGAATATTGGCTCAAGTCAGAACACTGAGCAGTGGGCTGGAATTATCTCAGATTTTTTTCTGATCGGGTGTGAGAAATTGATTTGTAAAAGATTCATATATACAAATAATATTATTAAGAATAATACAAATAATTCATATATACAAATAATAGTTCAATTCATATATACAAATAATAATACATTGTTTCATATAATAATACAAAACTTTTAAGAAAGAAAGCTGCTCCTCTGGCAATGCAGGGGGCAAAGGCTGCTGTGCTGTGCCAGGCTCAGATTGGATCCAGGTAGGAATGCTTGGCTCCTGCCCTGGGCGCAGCATCTGCCCATGGGATGCTGGAATTGGATCAGCCCTGCAGGGACACTCAGTGGCCATGGAGAGCAGAGATCTCCTGGAGGGAGGATTGGCTGTGGGAGAGATCAAGAAAACTGCCCCAAGAGCAGCAGAGAACTGCCCCAGCTCTGACAGGTGGGCACAGAACACACACCCAGCTAAACCTGAGGTCCCAAAGGAAAACTTAACCTGGCACCTCACATGGTGCCAATCCATTTTATTCCCTTTAATAGTTATTCACGTGAGAAACCTTCCAATAAAAGTAATCAAACATTTCCAGAGGATCCGGTAGAAACTGAAGAAGTCGTTCTGTGGGGATTTTTTTATTGATTCAATCAATTTCCCTATAAAACTGGATAATTTGTGGAGCATCTTTAGTCTATTTGCTTTCCCTCTCCACAAATGTTATTTTCTTAAATTAAAAAAGAAAAACAAAACAAAAAATCTTGTTTTTTGGCTTATATTCAGAACATAAAATGATGTCTGCTCATAATTCTGGGATTCTGGAAGGAGCTGAATCTGCTGCTGGAGGTGGAGCAGGGTTTGGTGGCTTGGAAAAAGAGGAAACCCAGCAAACTCTGAGAACATTCCTTCTCTCTGGGAATGGGTCTGGAATTGAGAGCAGGGCTCCTCAGGCCCTGAAGTGGTTCTGCAGAGCAGGCAGGGCCCAGGTTTTATTGCCTCTGGAAGAGCACACAGACACTTGGCAGCAGAGTCCAGAAAATCAGGAGGTAAATGCAAACTGCAGCTCCTGTGGTCAAATCCTGGGTTCTCTCCTTCTCCCAAACTCCAGGAAAAGTCTTTTAGGGCGGGAAAATAATATCACAAATGAGTTTTTGATCTTCTGTCTGAGTCCAGGGGCTTCTGCAAGGATTTTGGGGCAGGAAATGTTTCTTTTGGTGCTCTTGGATAGACCTGTAATGTTTGGAGTGCTGGAGGTTACAGAGGGGAAGGAGACCTGGAGCCCTCTCCTGGCACAGGCCAAAAGGACAGCAGGAAAAATGGAACAGCTGGAAAAATAAAACAGCTGGAAGGATAAAACAACTGGAAAGATAGCACAGGGATGGGATGGGATGGGATGGGATGGGATGGGATGGGATGGGATGGGATGGGATGGGATGGGATGGGATGGGATGGGATGGCACAGACACTCGTGGGACTGAAGGCAAGGCCCCAGGTTGATTTAGAACCTGAATTTAAATGGTGAGAGGGCTGTGAGTGATGCAAGTGGGTAAAATAAAAGTGGGTTGGGGTCGTGGCTCCCCTCTGGTCTGCCCCTGCTCAGCTCAGGGGTGAGGACAGCCCGGTTGGGATGGCAGTGAGGGTGCTTCCCCCTGTGTTCTCCTCACTTCCAGCGTCCCAAACTCCTCACTTTGAGCATCCCAAACCCCTCCTCACTTCCAGCATCCCAAACCCCTCCTCACTTCCAGCATCCCTAACTCCTCCTCACTTCCATCATCCCCAACTCTTCCTCCCTTCCAGCACCCCAAACTCCTCCTCACTTCCATCATCCCCAACTCCTCCTCACTTCCACCATCCCCAACTCCTCCTCACTTTGAGCATCCCAAACCCCTCCTCACTTCCAGCACCCCAAACTCCTCCTCACTTCCAGCATCCCCAACTCCTCCTCACTTCCAGCATCCCAAACCCCTCCTCACTTCCAGCACCCCAAACCCCTCCCTGTTCCCCTGCCCAGCTCTGAGCCAGGTCATTTCCCAGCCCAGAGGTCCCAGACAACGTGTGATAAATGAATTTATTGCCAGAAATAAAGGAACAAGAGAGAGGGATCCTCTGCCCTGGGGGTCTCTCAGAGGAATTTGGGTTTTGCTGCTGATGGAAGCAGCTGGAGGCTTTGGATGGGAGTGGAAAGTCTGATCCCGATATCAAGACAAGGAAAATCATGGCTGGGGTGGAGGAAAATTCATCTTGAGAGCACAGGAAGGTGAGATCTGACACGGGGCAGGGGATTGAGGGCTCAGGGAGTCAAACTCTGCAGCCAGAGCTGCCCTGGGCCACCACGGCTGCACATTTTGGGTGTGATGTGGTGCCCGGGCACACCCTGGGTGCTGGCACACCCTGGGCACTGTTTTAGAGCATCATTCAGGTGAAATCCTGCCCGTTCCAGACATTTGTGGGACATTTTTATCCCTCCAGATCCTACAGACGCCGCTCAGTGCTCCTCTGGGGCATCATCTGTGCTGCCAGTTCCCATAACAACTTGTGAATTCAGCACTGCTAAGCTGCTTTTTAATTATTATTAAAAAAAAAAAAAAGAAAGGAAAAAAAGGGAAGCCAGCCCAAATTCTCTTGTCTTTTGTCAGCTCCTGAAGCACTCGGATCCCTGGCAGGCTGCCTCTTCTTTTCTCCTCCTCTTTTCCTTGTTTTCCATGAAAAGGAGCCCGGGATTACACTGAGAAGGGCCATTACCATTATTTAGAAAGAAAAAGGAATATTGCCTATCCAGCTTTACAGATACTGGGCCTTGGCAAACACTGAGGGTGGGAAGGAGTGGGGATGAAAAGGTTTGGGTGTGCTGGGTGCTGATTTGGGTGATGGATTGGGCTCTTCAGCAAACCCTGACAGGTTTATTTGGAGATTCTCTTTGCCCTGGCCTTCCCTAGGCAGTGTCACTCATTCCTGGCACTCCAGAGGAGTTAAAACCGAGTTTAAACCCAGGAAAGGGGATAAGCACCAGTGATAAAACTCCAGGGACTGCTCCCTCCCCTGCCCTCGGGGTCTCTGCAGAGGAATTTAGGTTTTTTCTCGTGGTAGAAGCAGTTGGAGGATTTAGATGGATGTGAAGATGTTGAGCCCAACATCAAAATAAGGAAAATCATGGCTGGGGTGAACTGAGATTACAATGTTCTGAGTCCTGAGCTCATCAAGATGAGAACTGAGGCAGGAGAGCTGTGGGTGTGTAAAACACGGCAGAATCCTTGGGGAAAACACCAAATATTTTATAACTCAGCATTTTCTGTGTGGACATTTGTAACCCACACTGACCATTACCAAAGAGTAAAAATTATCATTTAGAAGTGATGAAAAAAATTATTATAAAATCAGAGATGAAGCCATCCCTGTTCTTATCAGTTCTTTGGCCTCACTGAGGTTTCCTTGCCCAGGTTTAAAACGTTCTTTTTAATTCACCACCTTGAATGGAAGGCACTAAAGGATGGACAGCACTTTGTGCCACTGCTTTTCTGTTCCCTTCAAAGAATCCCAAAATGGTTTGGGTTGGGAGGGACCATAAATCCCATCCCACCTCCTTGGACACGGGCAGGGACACCTCTCACCATCCCACGGTGCTCCAACCAGGCCTTGGGTATTTCCAGGGATAAAAATTTTAATTTTTTTCCCATAAAAACACAGCAAAAAGTGGTCTGAATTCAACCATACAGCCGCTGAGGGCCATCAGATGTGACTTTGAAGCTGCAGACAGAGAAATTCTGCAAATGTTGGCACCCAAGGAATTGAAATTGTGTTGGGCTGGAGCCACGTGGCACCATCCGAGCTGGGAATGAGAAATACAAGGGGCTGTGGGCAAAACCTGTGCTCTGGGCAGTTAATTGCTGGGTTTGTAATTAGTAGCCACAGCAGATTTTAATGCAGTGCTCAGTCAGTGCAGCAGAAGGGTTAAAATCCTGAATTTATCTGAGGACCATCACCCACCCTCTGCCAGGCATGAATTCCTGGGTTTGGTGTTTTAAGGACGGTGCAGTGCTCTGAGGAGGAGGAGGAGGAATATTCCCTTTTGAACTCGATTATCTGGCAATTTGGGTGCAATTTCATGGAAACAAAATTAAAGTTACATTAAGGTACTGCAGATAATGGGTCGACCTTGCTGATATCACTGGCCTGAGTTTCTTGGCTTGTTCACCCAGGAGCAGAACGAGACAGGAAAATTGCACAAAAAGAAAGGAAAAGAACCTTTACATGGGTGTAAATCCCAATTTTTGAACATAATGGGATAAATCAGGGTTGTGGGGTCAGCCTTGATCTTGGCACTTCTCAACATTGCAAATAAACCTCCTTTAATTAAAGCTCATCTCTTCCTTCCCATGATTTTTAGGAAAAGCAAATGAGGCAGGGCTGTGTTGGCTGCAGCACCAGGAACATTCCCATTAATCCTTGGGGATGTTCCTGCCCTGCTGCTGGGGTGGCAGTGAGCTGTCCCCTCCTGACAGGGACATGGAGGGGCTGGAGCACATCCAGGGCAGGGAATGGAGCTGGGAAGGGTCTGGAGCCCCAGGAGGGGCTGAGGGAGCTGGGCAGGGGCTCAGCCTGGAGCAAAGGAGGCTCAGGGGCCCTTGTGGCTCTGCACAGCTCCTGCCAGGAGGGCACAGCCGGGGGGGTCGGGCTGTGCTCCAGGGCACAGGGACAGGAGCAGAGGGAACGGCCTCAGGCTGGGCCAGGAGAGGTTTGGGTTGGATTTTAGGAAAAATTTCTTCATGGAAAGGGTGCTCCAGTCTTAGATGGTGGAATCACGATCCCTGAAGTGTTCAAAAAAAACATGGATGAGGCACTTGAGGTCGTGGCTCAGTGGTGACCACAGTGGTGGTGGTGGGCTGATGGTTGGACTCAAAGATCTCAGACGTTCACCCCAACCTCAGGGATTCCATGTTTCCATGGTTCCATGGTTCCATGATTCCATGTTTCCAGGATTCCAGGGTTCCAGTTTTCCAGGATTCCTGGATTCCATGGTTCCATGATTCCATGGTTCTGTGACTCCATGGTTCCATGTTTCCATGATTCCATGGTTCCATGACTCCATGATTCCATGGTTCCATGACTCCATGTTTCCATGACTCCATGGTTCCATGATTCCATGACTCCATGATTCCATGATTCCATGGTTCTGTGACTCCATGATTCCATGGTTCCATGACTCCATGATTCCATGGTTCCATGACTCTGTGGTTCCATGGTTCTGTTGTTCCATGGTTGCATGATTCCATGGCTCCATCACTCCATGATTCCATGTTTCCATGATTCTATGTTTACATGCTTCCGTGACTCCATGATTCCATAGTTCCATGTTTCCATGATTCTATGTTTACATGTTTCCATGATTCCATGGTTCCATGACTCCATGGTTCCACAGTTCCACAGTTCCATGGTTCCATGGTCCCAGACACAGTTTCTGGAGGTCCAGATCCCAATTTGTAATTATCTCCACCAGCTCATTCCCACAGCCCTGAGGAACCCTGTGAGTCCCGTGGGGAGCTGGGCCAGCAGCAGGACCTGGCCCAGCACCCCCGGATCTGCCCAGCCTGGGGACCTTTGCCAGCCCAAACCCGAGCCCTGGAGCCCCTGGAGCTGGGCCAGGACCTTGTGCAACCTCCCCTCGTCCTATTTGTCCAAATCCTGGCTTTTATTTGCCCCCCTCTCCAGATCAATGGGAGGCATTGCTCAATTTTGGAGCTGCTGGAAACCCTGGCGCTCCCAGGGCTGCTCCAGGAGCGCGAGGAAGGTGTTCCTGACCTCCCTTCTTAGGGAACTGTGGCATTTTCTCCTTCTTTCAGAGAATCCCAGATTGGTTTGGGCTGGGAGGGACCTCAAATCCCATCCCTGGGACACCTTCCATGATCCCAGGCTGCTCCAAGCCCCTCCAGCCTGACCGTGGGCACTTCCAGGGATAGGAATTTAAATTTTTTTCCCTAAAAACACAGTGAAAAGGGCTCTAAACTCAGGCACACAGACGCATTTTTGCATTTTTGGGAAGCAGGGCACCACCCTGAGATGGTGTCCCCAATCCAGGTGTAGGAGAGCCAGAGGGAGCAGAACCTGAAGTCCCAAGAGCAGGTGAGGATTTTCAGGTGTGTGTGACTCAGTTTTCATGGGAGCTGAAAGATCCCCCTCCCCAAAGCCAGGAGTTCTGCATGACAAATTTCCAGCTCCCTTTCCAGCTCCAATTCCCACTCCAGGAGTGCGGAGCTGAGAGGGTTCTGCAGGGGAATTTTTACTCGGGGTGAGGCATTGATTTTGCATTTGCTTTTCTGACTCTGCTGCTAAAATTATTATTGCAGTTGGACTGAGCTGATCCTGGCTGATTTCAGTGTCTAAAATAAAGTTATGAACGAGCTGTGTTTTCCATGAGTAACGCTCCCATTCATCCCTGACTTCATGGCGGTGAAATCATTCCCAAGAAGCAACGAGTGGGCTTGGAAAGCACTGGAAATGTTTAGAGATGAGAATTTAGTTCATTACACTGAAAGTTTTGCGAGGGGAAGGTGAAATCCCATCAGGATCAGCCTTTAGGGATTCTTTCCCCTCTCATTCCTTTGATTTTTGTCATCAAATCCCAGAGGCTCCAATGTCACCTGCCAGAGTCATCGGTGACATTTCCCTACATCTTTTTTCCCAATTAAATAGGAAAACTGCGCTTCCACCTCACTTCTACTCCCTAAACTCTAAATTTGCCTCAAATATGACCCCTGGGAAATGGCAGTTTTAGGTTTTCCAGATGTTTGGAGTGATTGGATTAAAGTGGATTTGGGACAGCAATGGGATCCATACCTGTGACCTCAGGAGTTTTCCCAGTGCATCCTCCCAGTAAATGACCCAAGCTGGAATTCTGCAAAACTCTTGGCACAGGAGGAGCTGGAAAAGCTCAGCTCAGAGTGGGATGTGATCTGGGCTTTTCCTCTGGTTTATTTTTGAGGCAAAATCCTTCCCAAACAGGCTCTGGATGGGGCTGTCCTGAGACATCGCTCTGCTCCTGAAAAATCACATTTCCCTCCTGAAAAAAACCCCATTTCCCTCCTGAAAAAAAATCACATTTGCCTCACTACTCTCCCATTTCCTGGGGCCAGAGGGAGGCTCGTCACAGCATTTTGAGTTTGTTGATACCTTGAGGTGCTGCTGGCAGCATTCAGGCATCAAACCTGATTGGGTCATTTTTGGGTCATTTTTTTGGGGTCATTTTGGGTCATTTTTTTGACCCAAATCCCTCATCAATTCAAATTAACCCCTTTGCTGCTGGGCCAGGCAGCGCTGAGCTCCTGAATTCCATGTTCCTGACCCAGATGGGTTAAAATGTCTCTGAGGGGGACAAAATCTGCTCTGGGGCAGATTTGTGTGTGGAGAGGCTCCCAAAGTGTCGCTGAGGGGGACAAAATTGACTTTTGCAGTAGGTTTGAGTGTGGAGAGGTTCCCAAAGTGTCTCTGAAGGGGGACAAAATTCACTTTGACAGCAGATTTGTGCATGGAGAGGTGCTAAGGTGTCTCTGAGGGGGACAAAATCTGTACTGGGGCAGGGCTGTGCATGGAGAGGTTTCCAAAGTGTCCCTGAAGGGGACAAAATCCACTTTTACAGCAGATTTGTGCATGGAGAGGCTGCCAAGGTGTCCCTGATGGGGACAAAATCTGCACTGGGGGCAGATTTGTGTATGGAGAGGCCTGATATAAATTTTGGAGTGCTCTGTGTGATATTAGGGTGCTGATTTATATCTTTTGGGGTGCTCCTGTATTGTTTCAGGGTGCTAATTTATATTGTTGGTGTGCTCCTGTATGATGTTGGGGTGCTGATTTATGTATTTTTGGGATTCTCCTGTGCCATTTTGGGGTGCTGATTTATATATTTTGGGGTGCTCCTAGGGCCTTGATTTATATTTTTTGGGTGCTCCTATGCAATTCCGTGGTGCTGATTTATATTTTTTGGGTGCTCCTCTGTGACTTCAGGGTACTGATTTATATATTTTGGGGTGCTCCTGTGTCATTTCACAGTGTTAGTTTATTTTTTTGGGTGCTCCTGTGTGGTTTCAGGGTGCTCCTGTGTGATTTTAGGGTCCTGATTTACATATATTGGGCTGTTCCTGGGATGCTGATTTATAGTCTGGACTCCTGCTCATGTTGAATTTGGGTTTATTTGGCAATATTTATTATTTAATCATCCTTCAGAACAGCAGGAAATTGGAGCTGTTTTCCTTCCCTGGTGTTGTTTTTCTTCTCTTCACCTCATTCCCTACGACCTGAGCAGGGTTTGCAGCATCCTTATCCCTGGAGCAGCCCCTTCCCCACTGTCTGTCTGTCTGTCTGTCCTGAGGGGTTTCCCCATAAATCCTCCCCGGGTGGCTCCCCCAGCACTGCAGGGGCGTTTCAGGTGCTCAGGTATCACCTCAGAGGCTGATGAGAGGATTTAGGGGATCAGGGAGGATTCCAGGGGTGTTTTTATGGACATGGAGCTGTTTTGGATTGATGGGGGGTAGGACAGTGGGGATGGACAGAGAGCAGAGATCTCTGCAGCCAGGGCTGGGAACTTGTGGGTTATTGCAAAGGGCCTGGGTGCAGGGCCCTGCTGGGAGCTGCCAGACACAGCTCAGAGCAGGCCCAAAGAGACACCAAAACATGGGGAGTTCCCTTACAATACAATAAATCTTCCTCTGTGTTGAATATTCTCATTCTCACTAACCAATCTAGTACAAGATACAAATCCTACAGCATTTCCATACAGCCTATAAGAATCATTACATTCCACACTGGGTTACATTTTAAACCCTAAAAACTCCTCTTTGGGCCCCTTCTGCCAAGCTGGCAGGGTCTGCTCTGAGCCTTGGGCCTGTCTGCAAGCAGAGGGGATTGTTTGATCCAAAGGGGATCACCTTCAGCTGGCCATGCCATTGTTTTCCAGTTGTTCAGTAACTGAGGGATCTCAAAGCTTGCTTTCATTTCAATCTCACTTATAGTTTCCATATTCTCAAAATCTTTTGCCCGGCAATGATATTTATAAGGCTTTCCTGTTCCATCTTCCCCAACAGAGCTGAATCTCCCAATAAAAGTTCATTAAGGCAGCACTTTGCATCAGGGATTAATGCATGGAGTGAGACAGGAAAGAGAATTTCAACGAAATTATTAGAAAAAATCAAATTATTGGCTTTAACTGAGCTGCAGCTGACCTTGTGGTGCTGAGGGGTGTGAGCCTCCTTTTTCCAGTTGGGACACACTGGGAACAGCAGGAATGGTAGGGCCAGGCCGTGTTTGCTGTTTGTGCCCAGGTAGAGGAAATTCCCATTGGAAAAGGGAAATTGAGAGGGTTTTGTGCCCTGCTGGGCATCCCTGGGCTCTTCAGGGACACAAGGCCAGGAGCTGCTGCTGCTGCTTCTGTGCCCAGGGGTGCTGAGTGGAGAGAGAATGGACAAAAATCAGCTTTTCCAGAAGGAATCTGCTGAGGAGAAGGGGCTGTTGGAAATCCGGGCTCCAGAGGGGGAAGGGGAGGTGAAAGCAGCTTCACCCCCAGGCAAGGACCCGTTCCTGCCCTGCCCCAGCTCAGTGTCCCTGCTCCCCTCTGGTTTTTGGTTTTTGTGATTCTCAGGCTGATTTCTGCTTCCCACAACCTGCCTCATTAGCAAAACACAACTCCCCAGAAATTTCTTTTCAATCTGGCGTTTCCACCCGTCAATTATCTGCAGGTTTTTATTCCCTCACACTTTTTTTTTCCTCCTTTTTTTTTTTTTTTCTTTTTCTTTTTTTGGGCTTAAATGAAACATGCAGCTTTTTCTTCTTTAACTTCTCCAAAGCGATCAGTGTTTCCAGAATCCAGAATCCCACACTGCTGACAGCTGAACACGGGGTTGGACCAAACCTTCAGCAAGAACGCTGACCCTAAATGGGCAGAGTTTGGGGTTACATTCCCATGCAGAGGAGCTCCCACAGCATCACCACGAGATATTTGGCCAAAAACCCCTGAGGAGGGATGAAGGAGAGGATTCTGCTCGACCATTCTCTGGTCCAGGCTTCCAGAGCAGCTTGGGGTGAGCCCAGTACGCCAAAAGTTGCTCTGAGCAGTTTTAGGTAACAGCATTGCTGCTTACCTGGGATTTTGCCTGCTCTTATTTCTGCAGTTGGATCTGAAGTTGCTCCTTCCCTTTTTTCCCCCTCTTTTTTTCCTTTTTTTGTCTCTTTTTTCCTCTTTTTTCCTTTTTTCCCTTTTTCTGCTGCAGATTTCAATGGGAGCATTGACAGAGCTGGAACAACGTGAGGGCTGATCTTTCCAGCATCACCAAGTTGGGATTTTTTATATCACTCCAAGCCAAACCCAGACTTTTCAGGACATCCCACAGCTCAAACCCTTGCTCTGGGATGGTGCCTGGTGCTGCTTGTGCCACATCCCAGAGCCTGGCACCCCAAACCCTGTGATGGGCACCTACATCCCCAGCTCTGATCTTGTGCTGGGGCCATCTGGGGATCTGGGCAGGGCTCTGTGTCCTGGTTTGAACAGCCAGGTGTCTGAAATGGAAAATGCAAACCCCCTCCCTCTAAATTGTTATAAATTTGAAATTAAGGGGCTCTCAGGCAAAGATATGGGAGCAGGAATAACAGTTCTTTATTAGGGAAATTAAAAATACAAATGCAATAGTACAAACAAAGCCCTGCCAGAGTGCGAGCAGGCCCTGGCACGCTGTGGCTCAGGCTGTGGCACAGCCCCATCCCATGGGGGCTCAGCCCTCCTGCAGTGCCAGCTGTGGCTCTGCTGCAGCAGGGATCCTGCACAAGGGGGGAGTTTTCCTCTGCAGCTCCAGGGCTGCTGCAGATGGGCCTGGGCTCCCTCTGGCCATGCAGGGCAGCAGAAAGCTGCTCCTCTGGCAATGCAGGGGGCAAAGGCTGCTGTGCTGTGCCAGGCTCAGATTGGATCCAGGTAGGAATGCTTGGCTCCTGCCCTGGGCGCAGCATCTGCCCATGGGATGCTGGAATTGGATCAGCCCTGCAGGGACACTCAGTGGCCATGGAGAGCAGAGATCTCCTGGAGGGAGGATTGGCTGTGGGAGAGATCAAGAAAACTGCCCCAAGAGCAGCAGAGAACTGCCCCAGCTCTGATGGGTAGGGACAGAACACACACCCCCGGGGCACTTCTTCCATATCCAACCCAGCACACTTCTCCAGAGGGAATCCAGAGCCTTGGTTGGTATCTGTGAATATGCCAGGGCTGGGGAGGGCTGTGAAAAGCAGAGAGCAGCTCCTAAAATCCCTTCTCTTTGTGGCCCGGAGGGTGCCCAAGCTCTGAGGTCACAGAGATGAAATGAGGGAGTTGTTGGTGTTTTTGCATTCAGAGTTATGAAATTCCTGTTTGAATGGACTGAAACACTGGGCAGCTGCAAGGAAAGGAGGCTCAGACTGGGAGTGAGACATGGATGGAGCCATGTGACAGAACACACAGCCCCAGCTGAACCTCAGCCCCTCTGCCAGCAGCAGAGCACGCTCAGCCCTGGCACTGAGGGGTTCAGGTGATCTTTGGCCCTTCCTTGCTGCCATCTGTTTGGGATGGAGCTGTCACCATCCGTCCTAGTGAAAGGAAGTTGTGATGGTTCGTGGATTTGATCTCAGGGTGCAAAAAGAACCGACACGGTACAAGGGCGTTTACAGTAATAATCAAAACAAATGCACCTTTATTGAATGACCACAGCAAAATGCAATAGAGGGATTAAGGGAGAGAAAAACTAGAGAAAGAGAGAGAAAAGAGAGAGAGAAAGAGGGGATAGAGCTACCAAACGTAGAGATGAAGTCCTTTGGTCCAGTCCAGTCGATGATCCGCCTGTTACATTGGGGAGATCTCAAAATCTCTCGCTAACTCAGAGGGTTTTATTATGATAACTCTGCTGGAAATTGCAAGGAAGGGGAAACAGACGCAATAAGGAAGAGATGTAACAGGTAATCCATGCTCTCAGCAGTAAACAAGAGCCATTGTTTTCTTGGTCCAGCAGTCACAACCTGCAGGCAAACATCTCGCTTTGGTCAGCTTGCCTCCCCCACACACCTGCCCCGGGCTGGGGGTT